>NC_085138.1:397072507-397097507 GCF_035046485.1 Aedes albopictus | reverse complement strand
AAGCAAAGCAAAGCAAAGATAACTGTGCACATCGTAATTGCTACTCCGTGATTGACCAGAACAATCGAAGTTGCACAGAGAACCAATGAATGTGAAAACTTAGAACTAGTTAACCATTCTCAATGTGCATAATTCGAGAGTTCAGCAATATCAAGTCAATAACGGTGCTGACCACGTCCTTACGGTCATCAGGAATGGGAAGGAATGTTAGTTCGACAACCGTTGCTACTAGAAACCGTGGAATCCATAGCATCCCCACAGTTGTCACGGGAAGGAGTGGTGGTTAGCAGGGTAGGGTAAGGTGTGGATCTAGCAGCCACCTCTGGTAGGTTATATGATCCACTAGTTATATGGAAGTACACGTCGCGGTCTTCATCATGATTATGATTTATTTGGTCACGATAACCACCCGACACAATAGTAAGAGTAATACACATACGTCAATGTTCATCGTCATCGTTCAATATCAAACGTATCAGCGCATTAATCGTTTACTTAACCGTGAACACCGACCTTCCCACGAATATTGTAGCGCGATTCTGATCTCCGACTGACCCACGAATTGCACTTTACACCTTGAAATCAATTTGGATAATCCTACATAAACTGAATCCATTCAGGCAACAAATCTATTTAGGGACTCCAGAGTTGAAGAGCCAGCTTAAAACTAATAAGATGTTGGGCTGAACATGACCCAGACAGGCTTGCTGGACATACACTACGTCAGCATAGTGCACCTATCGTACCAACAACTCCACGTGGATAGAGTATTGAATTTATTGTTTTTTTTTGGATCAGAACGTCGGCTCAGGCAGCACGTTGTCCTACTAGGGAGATTTGTGCCTCGCTAAAACAGTAGACTTTGTCATAATCTACTGTGGGGGGGGGGGGGGGGGGGGTATTAACACCCCCCCCCCCTCAGAGGCAAAATTTGTGGAACAAATTTTCAGAATAAAACGCTATGTGGCGAGAAATATATTTTCGGCTGTGCCGCTATTTTACAGCTACCACTCAAATCGAATGTATATGGCCTCATTGTTTATTGTTGTTCACGAAACGTGAATGTCAAATAGATAAAAAAAAAAGCCTCCCAGAGCAAATTTCTGGTTGCGCTACTGTGCCTGACATAGTGTGTTATTGTGTACTTGCCTCACAATATACAAATTCATGCATTGGCAGCAGTGCTGTCATGGTAAAATCAGAGCTGGCTACTCAAAGTTTTCAAATCTCAGCGCCCCCTATGCTGGTACGCCCCAAGGAAATGCCGTCACTATTGCGCCTAATTAAGAATTATTCCGGGAAAACCACTGCTTGCATTACTATTTAACGGAATTTTTATGTAATTATCGCAAAAATGACATTTTAACTGGAATTCCTTGTATGAGTTTTGCATGAATTCTCCTTAATATATCTAGAAAATTCTCCTGGATTACTTCCAGCAACACTGCCAGAAATTCTTTTAAAGATTTTTTAAGGATTTATCAAAAAAAAAATATGTTTACAGAAAGAAAATTCTCGCAGGATTTCTATGAATGATTTTTAGTAAAAATTCTTCTAAAGATTCCTCTTAGTACTCCTTTAAAATGCATTCCTGTTCATAGATTTCTCTAGAGATTCTTTCAGAAATTCCCCCAGGAATTTTCCTGAGCACTTCTTCAGGTGTTCCTCAAGAAATGTATGAAAAGATTCATCTTGAAACTGATACATGGGTGTCATCAGACATTTATTCCAGAACTCCTCATGGGCTTTCTTAAGGGATTCTGTAAGGAGTTGCTTCAAGGATTGCTACATATGCTTATGGTTGTATTCCTTTATGTATTGCTTTCAATATTTCTGAAGGAATTCTTCTTCCAGAAATATTGTCGGAATTTTCGCAGGCGTTTTTCTTTAGAGTTCTTCTAGAACAGGGGTTCCCAACCTTTTTGAGGTGGCGGCCCCTATCTGAGCCCCAAGGAAAATTTTTAGAAAAAAAATATGAATGAAATGAACGAAACCGAGTTTTTTGGATACAGTGACGTAGCCAGAAATTTACCGTGGGAGGAATTTTCGACGATCAATAATACGTTTTTTTTGACACTCACATTTCGTAAACAATAATATGAGTCATAGCTAAAAAATAGCGGCGCAGCCGAAATTTTTTTTTCTTTTGAAGGCATTTTATACTGAAAATTTGTTCCTCAATTTGTGGCTTTTGAGGATGGCGGTATACAAAATTAAAAAATGGTATAATTTGCACAAAATAGATTAAAAATTTAACAATTATTTTGGTAACATCGCGGCCCTCCTGGACTGGCTTCACGGCCCCCCAGGGGGCCGCGGACCACCGATTGGAAACCTGTTTTCTAGAAATTTCTCCACGGGTGTTTCCAGGAATGTCTCCAAACGTTATTATTATTATTATTATTATTATTATTATTATTATTATTATTATTATTATTATTATTATTATTATTATTATTATTATTATTATTATTATTTTTATTATTATTATTATTATTATTATTATTATTATTATTATTATTATTATTATTATTATTATTATTATTATTATTATTATTATTAGCTTTATTTACGAGGTTTTCAGCCCTAGGCTGGTTGGCCTCGGGGGGCTCTCCAAACGTTAAAAAAAACGCAACAAGAAATTTGTTCACAAAGATTCAGAGATTTTTTCAGAAATTCCTTCAGGTGTTTCTTTCAGAAATTCAGAGATTTTTCCAGAATCTTTCCTTCCTAGGCATTGCTTTGGTTTTTCAGATTTTTTTGCTAAGATGTTCTTAACATATTTTGCAAAAAATACTTAATTTTCAAAAAAGAAATCAAGATTTTTTTTCTATGAATACCTGCAGATATTATTCAAAAGATTTCTTACATTTTTCATTCTTCAGTGATATTCTAAAGAATGTCTTTAGAATTTTTTAATATGTTTCTGCAGAATTTTCTTCAAAAATTTTTCCAGGTAATAGTAAAGGGATTATTTCCTTCAGGAATTGTATAAAAAATCTGATAATTCTTCAGATATGTCTTTTCCAAGAATTCTTTCAGAATTTTCTCAAGCATTTTTTGCTTGGGATGAATGACAGAGTTCCTCTATCAGTCTCTCAAGATTTTTTTCTGATAATTAAGGGGGTGTCTTGAGGTGTTTCCTCAGATATTCTTCTAGGCATTCATGTAGGAATTGCTCAAATATCTTCAGAAAATGCAAGAATTCCTAAAAAAAATCAAAAATTTCTTCTAGGAATTTCCAAAGATGTTTGCAGGAATTTTTCAGGGGATTTCTTGTAACAATTCTCCAGGGATTTCTTATAAATTCCTTCGGAAATGCATTATTGGGTTCTCAGTAATTTGTTCAATTTCTAAAACAACTTTAAAAAATCCCTGGTGCAATATCTCAACAAATTCAGGAGGAATCTCTTCCCATTAGATATTTCTGATGGAATCACAAGATCAATTAAAGAAGTCCGTGTAAGAATTTCTGCAGAAATCACGGAAGTAATATCTCAAAAAACTCTTAAAGAAACCTTTGGAAAAATTTTCCGAAGCAATCTCTGTAGAATTTGTAACGAAATTTTCAGAAGAATTTTTGAAAAACTCCATGGGAGAACTTTTGAAGAAATCTTTTGCCGAATTTCCTGACGTAATCCCTAAATGTTCTGAAGAAGTCTCTGGAGATGAAAATATCTCCTCAAAGGAATTGCAGAAGGAATCCCAGCACGATTTTCAGAAAAAAAAAAAACCTGAAAGAATTTCTGTAGAATTGTCAGTTGAATTCCTGTAGAAATTTTAGGATGTTCTTTAGAATGAATCTTTGGAAGAATATCCGAATAAATTCCAGGGAAATTCTTGAAGCAATCCCAGGATAAAATCCTGGAAAAGTTTCTCCGGAAACCCTTGGTGGAATTCCTAGAAAAAAAAAAAGCATGAAATGAATAGGAAAATTTCTGGATAAATCCTTTAATTGAATGTTTGATGGATTTTTGCCTTTCTCGTACACCAAGGTGTACCGAAAGGCTATACGTTCACTCCAAAAACTAAAATTTGATAGAGCCTCCGGAAGGGTCAAGTGTTATATACCAATCGACTCAGCTCGACGAGTTGAGATGATGTCTGTGTGTGTGTATGTGTGTGTGTGTGTGTGTATGTATGTGTGTGCGTATGTGTGTGTGTGTGTACAAAAAAGGTCACCTAACTTTTAGATAGTAAACATCAACCGATTTTAACGACCGACGGTTCATTCGACGCGAAATCTGGTCCCATTGTTTCCTATTGAAAATGGTTCGGATCGGTCCAGCCGTTTCGGAGTTATGGCCATTTAGGTGTTCCGGATCTGTACCCCAGGAAGGAGCTGGATATGAAAATGCAACAAACCCATGCATGCGACCCATCAAACCACGGCATTTTCGATTATCTGATGAACGGGAAATAGGAAAATAGTCTCAGACTATGTCTGAACCGGTAGTGTTCCGGAACCGGTTCCGGTGTCCTTCCGGAAGTGGCCAAATATAAAAGTGAACATAACCCATGTATGGGACACATCAAAGAGCGGCTTTTTCGATAACCAGTTGCATGGTAAGCAGGAAAGTAGTTTCAGACCATATTTGAACCGGTAGTGTTCCGGAACCGGTTCCGGGTGTCGTGCCGGAAGTGGCCAATTAAAAAAATGAACCAAACCCATGCATGCGACACATCAAAGAGCGGCTTTTTCGATAACCAGATGAATGGTTAGCAGGAAAATAGTTTCATACCGTATTTGAACCGGTTGTGTTCCGGAACCGGTTCCAGGTGTCGTTCCGGAAGTGGCCAATTAAAAAAGTGAACCAAACCCATGCATGCGACGCATCAAAGAGTGGTTTTATCGATAACCAGATGAACGGTAAGCAGGAAAATACCTTATCTAAACCGGTTGTGTTCCGAAACCGGTTCCAGGTATCCCGTCGGAAGTGACCAATTAAAAAACTGAATCATACTTATGCATGTGACACACCAAATAGCGGCTTTATCGATAACCAGATGAACGGTAAGCAGGAAAATAGTTTCAGACCATATCTGAACCGCTGAAGTTGTAGGGGTGAATCCAACTGAATGCGTCTGACAATGACCGAAGAATAGTAGGTCGTAACGCGTAACGCTTATCAAGCTGTTTCCGATATTTGTCATCGATAATTACTAATCAATCCACAAATAACATACCTGAACCGCTTGTGTTCCGGAACCGGTTCCAGGTGTCCCGCCGGAAATGGCCAGTTAAAAAGTGAACCAAACCCATGCATATGAAACATCAAATCATCAAAAATATTGTATAACCAGATAAACGGGCAGCAAGAAAATAGTCTCTGGCCACACCTAAGATTACCAGCAGTGTTGCAGAATCAGAATTGGATTCATCGCTGAAATTACGAAGGTGAACAAAATCAATGCAAGCGATAAATATGCGTAAAAGAGCAAAATCTTGATAAAAATTAAAGCGATCATGTCAAATCACACCATTTTAGATTCCTGAGACGTAATTATACAGTAGGATGAATCAATGTTGTATGGGAATATTTTAATTTCATAGCATCAATCCCCCTTTGCGGTTGAAATTACTACACACAATTTTGATGCAATTAGTTGAGCCCTCACGCTCTGTAACACGGTTGAAATTTGAATGGGTTTTTATTATGATAAATTTTACTAGCTTGCACTTTTTTTGTCAAATTTTACATAAATCTTATAACTAACGATAAAAAAATAAAGGCTAAAGTGTGCAGAAAAAAAAATTGCCGAAATATCTTGATAATGATCGGCATCCAGTGCTAGTGAAGGTGGTCAAGCAGTCAACTGAGAGTTTTGATATTTTTCAGCTCTGCTTATACGTTTAACATAATACATAACTTCGGAATATGAGCCATCAATAAGTTTCCAAATTCGATTATGGCTTTGATATAATTGTTGCTTTTCTGAATAAGGCTGACACAAATTTA
This sequence comes from Aedes albopictus, assembly GCF_035046485.1. NCBI lineage: Eukaryota > Metazoa > Arthropoda > Insecta > Diptera > Culicidae > Aedes > Aedes albopictus. Next base: position 397,091,547 of record NC_085138.1, on the reverse strand, counting down.
GATTTTCTCTTAAATTAAGAGGGTTCCCCCTTGGAAATTTTACTGGGAATTCATGATTTTGAGGAAAGGCATAAATAAATAGGGGAGATCGGGGCATAATGGACACCCGGGGCGAAATGGACACCCTAATTTTTGCCGAAACCGTTGACTTTTATGCAAAACTTTTAATGCATAAGTGTAAAGGAACAAGTCAACGTTCTATTTTTCAAAAGTAAGGACTGTTCAATTTATAAAACGGACAACTTTACTGAAGGTTCTTCTAAATAACCATGCAACCTAATGCAAATTTTGCATAACAATGCTGTTGGAAATAAAAACTTTGCATCCGATTATTAATAAATAAGGTGTACGATAACATAGGACCAACTTTGTTGAAAATAAATAATAACAATATTCGCTAGAGTCAAATATCTGCATCAATGGAGCAAAAAGTATGAAATTTTTTAATATGACCATCTTTATGGATTAAATTTTTGATAAAAAATGCAATTAAAAGCAAATTTTTCTTCTGTATCATTCAGAGAGCAATATTCTACTACTCTGGACAAATTTTTAGCCGAATCCGTGATGCTACTGCAACACAAGATTAATGAACATTTTTTTAATAATTTCTATGAAAACAAGACAACTCACTATATCCAGCCGGAGAATGCTTGGTGCATTATAACTGACCAACTATTGAGCTTTACCTTTAGTAGAATAGTATAAGATTGCAATACATTAAAAACTTCATGAAAATGTGCATGTTAAGTATGTGGAAAGTTATGTCGAATTTTGAGTAATGGGTTTTTATTGATGTTTTATGAAAACCGCTTCAGTTACACAATAAAGAACCTTTTGCTTAATGTTATATTTTTCCCACATTTGAAAATAGCTACAGAAAGTTATGCAAAAAAACTGATAATGATTTTATTGAAAAATAAAAATAAAATCACACAAGCAAGTTGTCCGTTTTATAAATTGAACAGTCCTTAACATTCCTATGCATCCAAAGTAACCTAAATATAATTGAAATTGAAATATGTTTTTCATATGGTGAAATTCTTATAATTTCAACGCAGCAGCAAATAAGGTATTACGAGTGTTTGAGTGTGTCCACCATAAAAACCATTGAATTGCTACCTTATCTGCATGTATACGTAGATTTAGCAATAGATAAAATATTTTATTTGTGATTAGAATTTACTCAAAATAGAAATGTTGTAATCGATTTGGGGCAAAATGAACACTAGTAATTACGAATGGATGTACGCGCATTGCATACTATTATGCGTTTAAGAGTGTTTGGAAAAAAACAATTGGATTATTTTAGCCTAAAGTTTATTGAATTAACTTTGATGTTTTGTAAACTCGTCTAAGATGGAGTATTTTATCTGTGGTATCGATCTCCATGGGCAAATTACTTAACTGATCGATGTAATCAAAGAATTAGCATAAAATATACAGGGGTGTCCATTATGCCCTTAATTCCCCTTAACCAATAAATTTTTAAATTTTAAAGTGAATTTAGAGTCCTCCAGAAAATTTCTTATCAAATCCGATTTCTTACCAAATCCGCTTAGCTTAATTGTCTGGGTATTGTTTCATCAAATACATTAATTATTGATCAACTCTACTCCCTCATTGATAAGTCAACGAGCACTGTGACAAAAGAAGAAAATGAGATTTGTTCCATTCCAGAGTATTCTCAGAATTCAGGAACACTTCGGCTTATAGCTCTTGAGTACATATTCGACGAGAAAGGCACTATCACCACTAGGTGGATTAATCTGCGTTTTTGAAAGTATACTTGGATAAATCCATGGACGAATTCCTGAAAAAAATCTTGAGTACATGGAGAATAACATTAATAAGCGTCTGCAAAGATCCTTGAAAAAAACTTGTGATGTATTTCCAAAGGAATTTCCGTAGAAATTTCCAAGCAGTCTTTTTGGAATAAATATCTTAAGAATTCGTAGAGAAATTATTGTACTTGTCCTTAAAGGAAATGCCGGATAAATTTTTAAGGGAATATCTGAAAAAAAATCTTAAGGAATCTCTGTATGAACTCCTGCTCTGGAAGAATTCCTGCCTGAATCTTTGAAGGTTATAATGCAAAAATCTCTGGAATAATTCCTGCAAGATTTTCTGTAGAAAATTTCTGGACACATTCATATTGAAATTTTTAATAAAATCCCTAGAACATTTCCAGAACAAATCTCTGGTGCATCTCCTAAAGAAATATCTGATGCAGTTTACAGGAACGTCTGTAAAATTTTCTGAAGAAACTGCTGGAAAACATTTCTATAGAATGCCTGTAGAAAACATGAAGAAATTTCCGATGAATTATCTAACGAATCCCTAAAATAATTCCTAAAGCAATTCCTGGTGGAGTTTAAGAAGGGACCCCATAGAAATCTACCTCATGGAATTCATGCAGCAATTCACGAGGAAATATCTGAAGTATCCTCTTTACATTGATGGAATAACGACCGTTGGTGTCCTCTTTACAAAATAAAAATTGCCGAAGGAGTTACTGTAAGAAACTTACAGCAGATTTAATACCGAATTCCTGGAGTAATTTCTGAACGAATCCATGGATTAACTTCGGAAGAAATCCATGGAAGATTTCCTTGGACTTGGAATCATTGAACAAATTTACGCAGGTATCTCATAATGAATTTTTGAAGGATTCTCCAGGGAAACTTTTAAAAGCATCCTTGAAAGAATATCTATAGGAATCTCTGTAAGATTTTCTGTGAAGTCTGTGGAAGATTTTTTCGGAAAACCTTGGAGAAATTCTTGATTATTTAAAAGAATTGCTGAAAGCATTTCTGAAGAAATCCGTGGATGATTTCCTCATATGAATTCCCAAAATAATAAAAATAAAACTATGGAAGATTTTTTCCAGGAATTCCATGTATGCTTTTCTGGGGGAATTTTTAAAGAAAACGAAACTTCCGACGAGAATTCCGGATGAAAGTCTGAAGCGATCCATGGAAGATGTTCTAAAGAACTTTCAAAATATATATGAGGAAAATTTTCCGAAAAAAATTCTGGGGGATTTTCTAAAATAATCCATGGAACAATATCGGAAGAAATTCAGGGATGGTTTTATAAAAGAGTTCCCAATCTTATTTCTGGGGTAATTCTTAAGGAAATCTTTGGATGAAATTTTAAAAGAAACTAATAATGTTCTAATGGCGGATGAATTCTTGAAGGATTTCTCAAAGAAATCTCAAAAGGCATTAATGTTAGAATTTCTTAAAACTTCACTAGAAGTTTTTTTCTGAAGGAATCGCTGGAGAAATATCTAAAGAAATACCTGGAGGATTTTTGGATTAATTTCTAAAGATATCCATTAGATATCCTGAAATTCCTGAAGAAAATTTCTTAATGATTCTTCAATAGGGTCTTGAAAGAGATTGTATATCAATTTCAGGAGTAATTTGTAGGGTAATTTTTAAAAAGAATCTCCAAAATATTTATTTTATTTATAGAGATTATTGAACGAATCCCTGAAGAAGTCCTTATATCACAGAGCTTTTTTGCACGTGTGCGGGAAAAAAAACATATAAAACTCATAATGTAACGTTATTTTTCTACAAATATGAGGCCACAAAAAATCGTTTTTTTTCATGGGAGGTGAAATATCCATTACAGGAGGGCGGAATAAAATTCTGTAGTAATAAAACAGGTGATTGTTCCATCAAATTTGAGAGGCACAATAATAAGAGGCTATTCCGCCATTCCAAAAAAAACTGTTATCTTCTTTACACGATTAGGAATGGGAGCGCAAAAATAATGTAAATATGTATCGGAAAAGAAGTTTTCATTTCAGTGCGCTTCATATCGAAAAAGTGAAAGAGATGATACATATTCTTAAATATTCGATAACGGAAGAAAAATCCTGTATTCCCCATTCCATAAAAAAAAATTTTACACCTTAAGCTTGGAATATTTGCAAGGCTAGTTTTTCTTATACTCGAGAGTGCACAAAGATAGATGAAAACCCACACAGGAGATTTTCTTATATTTACAGGGGATATTGAATATTTCAGAATAAGTCTCCAGGAGAATCACGAATTTTGCTTATCTCTAGGAGTGGATTGGAAAACACAGGAATTTGGCGAGACATTCGTTAAACCCCCTTTCCATTTTTTAGAGTTAACCACTCCTAAACAGCCACAATTTGAGGAACAAATTTTCAGTATAAAACACTTCAAGAAAAATTTTTCGGCTGCGCCGCTATTTTTAAGCTATGACTCCAATTAAATGTACATGACATCATTGTTTACGAAATGTGAGTGTCAAATAAAAAAAACTATCGTTGATCGTCGAAAATCCCTCCCACAGTAAATTTCGGGCCACGCCACTGTATCCAAATAACTCGGTTTCGTTTATTCAATTATTTTTTTTTCTAAAAAATTTCATTGGGCCGCAGATGTTTTGACAATTTTGAAAGGGGGTCGCCACCTCAAAAAGGTTGGGTACCCCTGGTTTAGCAGAACTGTTCATTCAGCATTACCAATGAACAAATATTTGGTTTTAAGAAAGCGAATATCGTAACTGATCTACTCAACCATCTCGCAAAATAGTACTCTGATGACATGTAGCCGGTTGATAAACGGCAGGTGATAAATAATGGGGTAATACACAGTAGGGTCTGGGACCATTTGGACAGAGGGACCTATTTTGGGCACTTGCTTCTATAACTCGGTCAATTTTAAACCGATTGACTTTTGAATGATTTTTAAACATGGCTAGATACTGTACGTATCCGATCGTATCCCAAAAATTAAGTCAACGGTTTAAAATTGACTGAGTTATAGCAGCAAGTGCCCAAAATAGGTCCTCTGTTATGTAGACACGTAAATAACACGGCAACATACAAGCGTTGAACTTCGGTTCACAAAACAACTAAGGGACTAAGGGACTATTCAATTGAGATTGGTTCCCTTAAAAGAACTATTTTGCCCATATCTAGTACTGACCTAGACTGTTGATGTCGGACAGAAATTGACTGAGTTATGTATGGGCTTGAAAAATTACCATGCTTTTCGTTCGTTTCCATAACGAAAAGTTCCTAGACCAACCGAGAATCGAACCCGTCACCCTCAGCTTGGTCATGCTGAATACCCACGTCATGACGGGTTCGATTCTCGGTTGGTCCAGGAACTTTTCGTTATGGAAATTTCCTTGACTTCCTTGGGCATATAGTATCCTCGTGCCTGCCACACGATGTACACACGCAGAGGAAGCTTCCAGTTAATAACTGTGGAAGTGCTCAAAGATCACTAAGCTGAGAAGCAGGTTTTGTTCCAGTGAGGCGTCACGCCACGAAGAAGCAGAAGAAGGAACATTTGGCTGATACGCTGATACATCATAGTGAGATTTTACCACAAACTTTTGATCGGGTGTGTATGCCAGTGGATGTCCTTACCCCAAAATGGTCAGTTACACTCTTGATCCAGCGTGCCCATTAACCAACATCGGTTCGTTGTCCTTCATGCTATAGGGTAGGAAAATGAGCATGAAAATCGTTCCTGACCGAAGGAAAACTGGAACACCCCTCCCGCCGCTAATCCCATCCCTTCATATCGTGCGTAAAAAACCCGAATGCAGGAAGCTAAGCACTTCTGCTAGAGAGGGGAATCTGGACAGATAAATTTCCTCCAAATTTGAACGCAAAACAGACACTGACTCGTGTGCCTCGTGCTTGCGAGAGGGGGTGGAATATGCGATATTGCGTTTCAGAAACACACAGTTCTCCGTATGAACTGAACTTCTGCAGAGTGAGTATGCATTGCACACACCATAATGCGAAGGATGGTTGGAAACCCACTTGTAGAGCAACTGACGAAGCCGCCTTGCACATAGACTCACGTTTCCAGCCATCATCATTGACGTTGCCGTCGAAAAATAGAATTTCGAAGCTGATTTTGCTTCCTCTTGCGCCCATTTACCGGGAGCATGATCCTACCACGGCACAAACGGACGGATGGACGGACGGACGGACGAACGGACGGTGGAAATCGTTTCACTGGGTTATTGTGATACAAGCGCACCCCCGGATTTTAGAAATCGTTCGTTCGGCAGCAGCGGTGAACAAAGAAGTCAGGTCTCCCTCGTTGCTGGGCCTACAGCAGGAACGGTGTATGTACGTTGCTTGATAGGGTTTTATGGGGTGCTTCGTTTAGGGGATAGAGCATCCACCGCCGCCACTCCCACACCCTGTTGCTCTTGTTGCTATCCTGCCAGCTCCTGCTGCTGCTGTTGCCGCTGCTACTGCTGCCGTTTACGGTGATAGCGATGATTCAAATTTGGAGAGGCAGGGAAGCGTAACAGGAAACGACGCAATTCAATCTACGGCACGTCGTTGCCTACAACGGCGGCAATGTACGGAAATGTCCTGGTAGCGGAAAACGAAACATGATTTTCCCCGTCGAGTGTCGGTGGAAAAGCGTAGCCCCATCCGAGGACGACGCCCCGCCAGATTTTTGGTGCACGCATCCCACTCACGAACGCACACTACGGGGAGTGGCAGCATGTCCGCACTAACACAGGGTTCCGTTATGGCGGACGATTACGCTGAAATCCGGCGCTCTTTGTTCAGGGCGGAAATCGATGCCAGGATCGTGAATGGAATTCCGTGATGCACATGCTCGGGCCTGGAGAGAAACTGGTTCATAAATTGCGTGCGGTACAGTTTTACAGCGAGTGAAGGATTTAATGATGTTTTAAAATTGACTGGCAGGCGACACCTCTAAATTAGCGGGCATTAAGTCAGATGATTTGAATAGAATTGGTTGTTCAACGCATGCTTGCTAAAGTACCGACAGGCCGGTGCCCGTGGCGTAGTGGCTGCACGTTCACATCATAAGTGGATGGTCATGGGTTCGATCCCAGCCCCAGCACTTGCAATTTTTCGTCAGTTGCTCTTCCCCCCGAGAGCGACTGATACCTGACCCTCTTCTGAGCACATGCTCTAACGGACCCGCAAACTTGGATATCGGCTAAACGGCAACGCGGCAACTCATAATGGACCCCCAATCGGACTGGAAAAGGAACAACCAACAGCCACACATCAACATCCTCGTGCTCATCATTCTACCATGGACAGGGTAGAAAAGTGACAGCAGCGCAAAAAGCAAGCAATTCGATATAGTGGAATTAGAATAGAATACATTTAGGCGATGTACAAAAGTGTAAGTGCGCTGCCAATTGGAATCGCTCACGCAGTGCCCTAGTGGACAAAAGAGCTGTAAATTAGGTTAAAGGATTGAAGAATAAAAAAAGTACCGACAGGGAATCGACACTCGCAACATAATCATGCTGCATGCACCATGAATAAAAATTCATAAGCATGACAATTTGAGCATCATGGCCGTGCGGATAGTGGCGTCAATCTTTTAGACATATTGTGAGTGCCACTGAGTTATAACCCTATATGGATTGGAGAATTCTTGATTCGATTTCTATAATCGCTCAAACCTTGATGGTTGTAACGCTCAAGGGTTAAGGCCAATAACGCAGCCAATAATGGTACTCAACATATTCGCTAAAAATAGTGTAAGGAATGAGAGGCCGGCATGACAGTTTACACGCATACAAGCACCATTTTCTTTTTCCGGATTGATCAATTTATGTTGAACTTTTCTATCTTTTTTCATTTAAGCCAACGGTGTTTAACGTAAATTGTGTACAACCAATACCAAATGAGCAATTTTTCCATCCGAGTTTATATCCAATTTATCCATCCTCCCTCATTGCACACATAATGGCACCCATCAGCGACAGAATGGATCCCATTTGATGGCCGGCGGTGCTCGAACGGGAGATATATTGCTACTATTGGTCACCAATCGATAGAGAGTGTTGTGTAAAGCCTTCTCGCAAACTGCATCATGACATTGCACCGCGTCGTTGTCGCCATCGTAGTCCTGCTGATCCCGTAGACGATTAATTCAATTGAGTTTCATTACCAACATTAACTTAATTAAAAGTGAAAGTGACGATAACGACGCCCGATGGCTCCGAAGCTGCATCCCAGCAGAAGCAGCAGCAGTGCCTTTGGGAGGATTATCGCGCGAGGAGGAATGATCAAATAATGCAAGTGAATTGGAGCGTATAAATTGAATCGATGATGCTCGTTCATCGGCAACAGATGGGTAATTGGTTTTTATGACGATGACATTTAGGAGCGCTCTGTGTCTGATCAATAACGATAATTGTTGGAACTTCTATCGACTGTCATTGCGGAGGCTGGTTGGTGGGCAGGGCGACTGAATAGATGAAAATAAAGGCTCGGTTGTTAAACATTTGGAACGTTTCAGTCCACGCAGTGATTCTCAAATATCACTCGCTCGATGTTGATTCCTAAGGCGTAAGTAGGATTCTAGGTATTTGTGCACAATTAGCATGCGATATACGGCGAAATTGAAGGTGTTTCTCGCAGGGCTGCAAAATTGTGAGTCGATAAGGAGCGTCCAACACAGCTCTGACCTTCACAAGTTCCCACCACATGTTTCCACAAGTCAATCGATTACAAAGACTGCTGGCTAAGAATTGTGTGCTTAGCGCCTGGGAATTGTTGTTCTTCTGACTTTAGCTAGTTTGAGGAGGTACGTGCCGAGCGTCTATTCGCCAAGGAGCTGAGGCTCAAACAGCGTCTATTCTGGCATCCAGCGGCTGAGTATGAAAAGCCACTCCGCCGGGAGCTTTACCTAAGGTGACAGTTCCACCACGGTGGATAGGAGACCTTAGACCAACAACCTACTGTCCTCGAAACCCAATAATCGTTACAGAAACCAGAAATGGAAGATTACGAACTGTTTCAACGGCAACGACTTTTAACGTGAAGCAACGGACAAGATTTGGAACTTGGAATGTATCAACCCTAGCCAAGCAAGGTAATCAGGCTCAACTAACTAATAGGGCATGCCGAATGATATCCTAGGATTGGCCGAAGTCCGTTAGCAAAACTTTGGAGAACATAGATCGGCGTCGGTCAAATTTCTGATATGCTATGGCCTACGAGGTGGAACACGCTCCTCTTCACTGTGGAGTTGGTTTCCTGCTCAGCGCTCACGCCCACGCTGCGCTCATGAAGTCGGAACCTATTAAGCCTCGAGCGATCGCGCTGTTGTATTTCGTACAACACGTTGGAAATACCTAACAGCACGAGTTACGGAAGGTTAACGGAAGCATAATTGTAGTCAGATTCAGAACACGAGCACGTATGGTAAAGACGTATGGCACAAATTTCCCGAATGGAGGAGAACGTGCCTCTAGAGCCGACCTACTGATACCTGATGGTAAAGGCTAGCAATGCGGCTCAGATCTCTTGAAAGGTCCTTCAGCCTCTTGCCACTCCGATCCCTACCTCCGAGCGGCACCGGTCGATGTACGAGCAATCTTAGGGAAGATCGAGTAACCAATCCCGGTAGGAACTTTGAAGTATGCCGACAGGGAAAGGATATTTGCTTCGGCAAACTAACTAGGTTCCTCCGGACAGTAAACAGGGGGCTTGGTGTTAGGCCCTGTGAGCCGGCCGTAAAAAAACAAGCACCGAAAAATCAACCAGAGAATACGAACCGAGACCAACGGCAACAACCCCAGCGAATAAAAAGGACTTGCTATTTGAAACTCTGGGAAGCTGAAGGTAAGCTCATCGTCGATTCGCACACCCAAGTGTTTGACGGAGCGCTTTGAAGTGATAGTGCAATCGTCTACACTGATCAACGCTTGATGTTTCGACTTTCAGTTGTTCACAACCACCACCTCAGTTTTATGGTGAGCCAACTCCAGTTTCCTGGATCTCATCCTCGCCTCCATAACCTTGATCGAGTGGGCAGTAGTCAACTTCACTTCTCCGATCAATTCACCGCTGACTTCCAGCGTAATGTCGTCAGCGAAGTCGATGATCTCCACCCCCACCGGGAAATCAACACCTCGTCGTACATGACATTCCATAACACCAGACCCAGGATGGAACCTTGCGGGACTCCTGAGGTTATGTGAAAGCACATCCGATCCACCTCAGTGTCGTAAACTAGTACTCGATTCTGGAAGTAACTTCTGAGAATCTTATACAGGTACCCAGCCCAGACGCAGACCAGGCCCAGACGCAAGAACGCATCAGCAATAGCTGGCCAACTGGCGTTATTAAACGCATTCCTTACATACATCCAGAGTCCAGGCCCGTGCACAGAAGTGGCACCAAGGGAGGGGTTTTTCCCAATTTCGGCAAAAGGCGGAGGGGCGCCTAGTGTATGAAACGTCGGTAATGGGGAGGGTTAAACCCCCCCCCCCCTTGTGCACGGGCTTGCCAGAGTCACTACTCCACAGTAGCGAATCCCTTTTTTCTTACACTCGAGTGCTTTCCGTCGGTTTTTGTAACCGCCAGGATAGCGTCTACGGTCGACCACCCCTTCTGGAAGCCGAACTGGTTGCTCAAGAGACCATTTACATCCTCAGTGTACCTCAACAATCTATTCAACAATTTTTCGAGCACCTTCGTCGAACAAGCATATTGGTCTATATGTCAATGGGTCTCCTGGTGGTTTCTCCGCCTTTGGCAATAGAATCAGGCTCTGCCTCTTCCATACTTCTGGAAAAACTCCCTCTTCAAGGCAGTTCTGCAAAGCATCTCGGGAGCCTCTGCAATAGCTACTTTTAAGGCCAGGTTCGGAACTCCGTCCGGACCTGGGGCCTTACCTACACTAAGGGACTTTGCTATCCCCGCAAGTTCCACATCGGGGACCCTCTCCTCATCGCCAGCTCCAATCCCCGTTTGTCCTACGAAAGGAGGCCATGGACTAGGATCAAGACGCGGAAAAATCCCCTCGATGATCCTCTCCAACATCTTTGGAGATTGCTCTGTAGGAGCCGTTGCACCTTTCGTCTTGGCCATCACGACCCTGTAGGCATCACTCCAAGGATTCGCACTGGCACTCTGACAGAGACCGACCTTTTTACTTGCTATTTTCTCGGTCGAACTTCTGTGCGGCTTTTGCGGCGGCGAACACCACCCACCGTTCATTTCGCTCATTCACAGATCGTGCTCGCTGCATCCACCGCCTAGCCCAAAGGTAGACTTGGCGCAGATCCACAATCGCTCAAGTCCATCAGTAAGCCGCTGGTCTTCCATTTCTATGGTAGACTCTCCTAGGCATGGTCGCATCCCACGCACGCGAGAGCACCGTTACCAGCTCGTCGCCGTATAATCCAAGTAGGTTTCGCTCACTGCGAAGCGCCTCCCTAAATACCCCTTCGTCGAAGTATGATGTCTTCCACCTGCGAGGGCTTGGCCTTGGCCTAGCCGCCTCTTCCTCTACCCGCTGCCTGCTGTTGTTGTGGCCGATACTGTATCGAACCGCCAGGTGATCGCAGTGAGTGTAGTTATCGTGTACTCTCCAGTTTGAATTTCTTATTAGGCCAGGACTACAAAAAGTAACGTCAATAATCGACTCCGCACCATTCTGACTAAAGGAACTCTTGGTACCGATATTGGCCAGGTCGACATCTAGTATGGTCAGTGTCTCTAGCAGGATCTGACCCCGCTGGTTGGTGAATCGGCTTCCCCATTCCACGGCCCAGGCATTAAAGTCAACTGCTATTACCACCGGCCTGCGCTCTGTTAGCACGGTCGTCATACGGTCCAGCATCCGTCTCACACTCAGAGATAGCCTGACAAAGCAGTTGCTGAGCTGCGTCACAGTGGTTTAGGTTCATCTGCGTTACCTACTCTGCGATTTGTTAACTGTGGCTTTGGGCCACCCGTTGGATTCCTGTTGTTAACGGATTTCCCGGTGCAGATCAGACAAATGGGTGGACTCGTGTAGCCTTATGGCCTACGGTGCCGCATCTCCTACAAAGTTTGCTCGTGTCAGGACCTTTACAGTCCCATGACTTATGTTTTAGTTCCAGAAACCTGAAACAAACCTCCAGTGGCTCGTGGAATGTTAGATGCCTTACGCACCAGCCTACCTTGATCCTGACTTTTTTGCGTACACCACAGGTAGCTGTGAACCTAGGCTACCTACAGTATCGGACAATAAAAATGCACCAAAGCCGTTTTTCCATACAAAATAGTCAACTTTAGATTGCCATATCTTAGTTATTTCTCAATCGATTGTTTTCATTTTTCTGTGACGAACTAAAAAACATTTCAACTTTTTAAAACTATTGAAAAAGTTTGGTGAAAACAATTGACGCAAAATACAACCGTCTGTATTTTGACAATAAAAATGCACCAAGACAGAAAGTCTTATTGCAAAAAATGCTGAAGGCAAATTATGTTGGTCTCTTCAGTAAAGTTATTCGTCGTCACACAAGAAACATTTTTGTCGAAGACACCATAATGATATGACGTAACCATTTTTTCCTACAAAATTTTATGGCTTGGTGCATTTTTATTGTCAAAATTCAACCTATCTGCATTTTTTGTATCAATAGTTATTACCGAACTTTTTCAATAGTTTTCGAAAATTGAAGTGTTTTGTAGTTCGTCACAGAAAAGTGAAAACAATCGGTTGAGAAATAACTGAGATATGGCAATCTAAACTTGACTATTTTGTATGCGAAAATGGCTTTGATGCATTTTTATTGTCCGATACTGTATGTCCCTGCCGGTTCCTTCCGTAGCCTAACGGCTGCGATGGCCACCTGCACGTAGCACTGTTGCCGCAGTGCCGTGATGAGCTCTTCCATTTCGGTGACCTCGCCTAGGTTTTTATCACGTCGGCTCCCAGACCCACGAGCTTGGCGTCACATCGTATCGCTTTCAAGACGTCCGAGTACTTAGATTGTTCGGTCTTGATGACAAGCGCGTCGCCTTTCTACCAACAGTCGCAACTTTCTGTTCCCTTCCATCCGGAACGGGCCTGCCTTTTCAGGCCCACCCTTCCCAGCTTTCCGGGACGCTTGGCTGGGGTTCGACTTGCCGGCATTAGTGCCGACCGTCGAGGTTACTATCTTCCTAGCAAAACCGAAGGCCTCCGTCTGGGTTGAAGTCGTAACCTTTACTTTCACCGGTTCCGCCGCTGCTGTAGTCTTCACGAGTCTCACGTGATTCTGTTTGGCATCGTCCATCGACTTTCGAAGTCGCAACAGGGTCTTTTCAGCTACTTAGTTATGTTGGACTTCGTAGACGCAAAGTCGATGATCTTGACAAGCTACTGCTCAGTCACCTCGATCGCGGGCAGTCCTTCTCTCTTTTGGTTGAGGGCTTCATCAACCACGCTCCATCCAGTACCTCCACCGGCTGAGGCTTGCCGAGAAATGGATCGGAGCTATACCATCTACTAGAGCTGCTATGTTACTAGAGCTGTTTATGGTAAACAATCGATCAAAATCAGTTTTCAGACAAATGAGCATGATGATGGTCGGCACCGTATTCACTTGGTAGTTCATGCAGACTCCGCATCAATTCATGTTCTTGCAATTTATAGGCCACCGTCTTACGAATTTTCGCGTTTTTTTGGTAACGATAGACGAAATATGCTGGGATGCTGCAGCAAAATTGCGATAGGAACCGTTGCAAAAGCTCCAAAACCGTTAAAAGCTATTTTCAAGTTACCAAGACTGTTCACGCCCAAGCGAGAACGGAGCGCCATGTGACAGCTCCATATGTTGTGGAAACGACAGACAGAAATCCGCCGAAACACCCAGAAACATCGGGAAGCAACGACGCGGACGCGCTGGACGCGCACGAGATGCGAACCCATCCGAGAGTGTGTCATCATCATCATCACGTAGCAGGGAGAGTGACGACGACCGTCATTAACGCAGCTGAGAGAGCGATGACGACCAGCGAGAGTGAGAGCGGGAGCGACGACGAACGCGGCTGCTCGCGTGTAGTGAGAGTAACCATCGCGCGCCGCAGGCGGCGGAGCATGTGATGATCCAGCGTGTTCGCGCGGGTGCGCGAACTTTCTAGATTTAAGTTTGTTGCCTTATATAAGCAGCGCAGTTGCGCAAGCCGAGTTAGTTATAATTTTGATCCCGCGAAATAAACATCGAAGTGTTAAGTAGTAAGTGAAGTGTAATAGTGATTTTCTTACCAAATCCGAATCCCACAGTCCAACCCATGGAGTGGAAGGAACCTAAACTGAGTGAGTTAGGTTCACCGTGTTATAGCTACAGGGCTAACCGAGAGCGAGTTTACCCACTACCGCCTGAAGCTACCGTCATACCCAGTCAGAGCTTGTAGGAGGCTCCAACAAAGACTGCACTCGACCGTGGATTTATTCAGAAATTGCCCTCCGTCCACACTGCCAAGACTTGCCTTGCGAAAACTACAGTGTCTGCTGCAAATTCACAATAACATGTTCAATCAAGAAACGCATTATAATCAGAGCATAGAACGTGTTTCACATGGATACCTTCTAAGAGACACAGCAAATTTAGTTACCCAGCGCGTTAACACAGAGATGGCCAAGAGATCGGTGTCATACTTCAGTAGGAAATGTTTTAATTCATTACCAGTTGCCCTGAGACTTGAGCGAAACGCAAGTAAATTCAAGCTTGCTGTGAAATCCCTGATGCGTCTCGAGGTACAAAGATACGTAATCTGATTTTTCCCAACATCTGGACAACTCTGTTTACCCTTTGGCCGAGGAAATGTTTCAGGTCTTCCAGAACTGGAGAAAAAAAACACAATTACTGGCTACCAGAACGTGTGAAAATATCACCGAAATTGGGTTCCGTATCTGCAACTCCATTATGATGCGCTGTTGGACAACCGTCCACGGTCCGCTCATCCGTCGGCCTACAGGATAGTCCAAGTCTTCTAGGTAAGAAGCTGGTATATGTCTGGCCGAAGTAAAATATGCTGCGTGCCTAATTATATCGAAAAACTGTTCCAGAGCTGGCAAAAAACAATGCTACTGGCTTCCACAAAGTGCGGAAAGTACCACATGAAGGACGATCAGGTTTAAGACAAGTACGTTCGTTTCAAATTCCAAATAGAGTTCAAAATTACGCTAGGAATGAACCCATGTATAGCATAATGTCATTTTATAATGCTAATCGAAATCAGTTTAATGTTGAAATGTCCAAAGAAAAAATTAAGCATGTAATTAGATGTAGTTTTTAGATTATTTGACCTGAAATGAATGTATGTGTTGTAATAGTTTAAGATAATGGGTAAATGCCTACAATCATAATAAATCAAATCAAAGTACCACCGAAACTGACTTCCATTTAGCTGCAACTGCAACTCTATTGCGCTGAACTGTTGGACAACCGTCCATGGGCTGCTCATCCGTCGGCCGAGAGGATAGTCTAGCTCTTCCAGGTAAGAAGCTGGTATATGTCTGGCCGAAAAAAACACTTCTACTTGCTTCCACAAAGTGCAGAAAGTACCACCGAAACTGACTTCCACTGCGCTGCGCTGTTGGACAACCGTCCATGGTCCGCTCATCCGTCGGCCGAGAGGATAGTCCAACTGTTCCATACCACACGCGCGTCCGAAAGGGGCTCATCTGTCAGCCGAAGAAATTGCAAAACCCGTCAGCCGTATTTTTTCACCACCGTTCCCACCTGTCATCGTCACCTCACAAGAATTTTATATATTTTTCTATAATTGAATTGTAGTAACTTATGCACTTCTTTCAAAGAGATATCATTCTCACTGGAAGTGCCATTGTAATGTATTTTTGAAAAGAAGATGAGGTTTTATGCCTCTGGGAGAAGGGATTCAAATGCACATTGCACTCCCAGGGGCTTTTCCCTGCTCCTAAGAAAAAAGATAAAAAAAAAAAGATTCATGGAAGTTCTACCAGAAGTTCTGCCGCATCCCGTAAAACCCTTGTACCGTGAGCTGAAATATGCAGGAATAGAGGGTCTTGTTTCCCGGGCCGAAAAAAATCCCGGGATTCGGGATTTTTATTTTTCAAATCCCGGGATTTCCCGGGATCCCGGGAAAAAATAAATTTTCTAAAAACCGAAGAAAAAAATGTATGGCATGAATTCTAAAACATGTTTTTCGACAACAAAACGTTCAATATTTTTCCTTTTAAAAAATGAAGATTTAGACATTAGCATAGCTGGAATTTTTTAGAGGAGGGGGGAGAGCTTGGTTTTAGTATGAGTATAATAATATTCTTAACCACCTTTTCAATCCAAAATTAAATTACTAGAATGTGTGAAAATTTATAATTGAGTAGACGTTTTCTTCTGGGGAAGTTATCTTTGACTATTAAGTTACGTTTGTCTGATTGAAGTTTTTTAACAGAACTTGTAGAACTAATGAAATTTCTTTAGAAAACCGTAATAACCTTGAGACATGTAGGCATGTAAGACGTGAAAAAGTTCTAGGTGGACGTGGAATTACAAGAAAAGCTATCGTCGGATTCTTTCAAATCTATGCTTATTATCTGTACATTCTGAAAGGAAACTGTAAGTTAAGACTCAACAGAATTCCTAAAGAATTTATTAATAGAACCCACAAGGTCTCTCCTTGTTTTTATTTTCTTGAAATTAATTTAAGAATTTCTCTGGCTGAATTTTGATGAAATAGCTTGGATAAGTGATTTGAAAATTTCTATTGGCAGCTTTTTGAGGTTGCTATAAAAATGTTTTGAAAATTCTTCAAAAATTCTTTCAATGAATACATGAGAGACGCCAATAATCCACCAGGAGTTTTTTGGTTTTAAAATGACTTCGAGAATTCCATCTAGAAACTCCACTGATATATTTTTGGCTTATTGACAAAATCATAACCTTCGGCAGTCTCTTCTAATGTTTTTATTGAGAATGTTTAATAAATTACCACAATTGTATATAATTGTATATAATTGTAGGAAATACTGTGCATCACAAGTGTTTAACAGTTATAAATTGAATACTTTCTTTGCAAAAAAATACATTCATGTGGTAAACACGATGATATTTCAATCTGAGAGGTTGAAAAAAATCTAGAACTTTCTTGAAAATTTTAACTTGAAAATTCTCTATTGACTCATGCCCAGACATTGAAAGTCCCTTTTCTTGAGGAATTCCATCAAAAATAACTTCACGGTATATTCCAGAGATTACGTTATAAAGTCTTATATAAGTTCCTTTTAAAACTTTTTACCAATTTTCTTGACTTATGAGCCCTCAAAAAGTCTGCGAATGATACCACCAATTTAGTCAATTTGTCGTATTTTTCTAGGAAATGCTTCAAGTCCAGGGACATCTAAAAAAAATGTATGTAGTACTTCTGAATCAGGATTCTAGCTTCATCTAGCATAAGATTTTCTAAAGAAATCTGTCATTAATGGTGTAAGGTACTACGAAAAATGTTGCAAGAAAAACGGCCCTAAATTCTAGGACTACATATTACCAGAACAACCTAAACATGGACTGAATAAATCCTAAGAATTAATATTTCGACATTCTGCCGAAAAGTCCATATGGCCATTGGATCTTCCAGATAGAGTAGAATGTAATGCAAAAATGAAAATATTGATAAAAAGAATTTGGGTGAGCTGAGCAGTTATATTTTAGTAGAAAACACTGTTGCCATCTTAAAATTTTCGGGAAATCCCGGGAATATTTGAAAATATCCCGGGATGCGGGATTTTTTGAATCCCGGGATTTCCCGGGATTTTTGTCCCGGGAAATCCCGGGCAAGACCCTCTATGCAGGAATAAGAACGGAAGCATCTTGAGGTTATCGAAAGGTGGAAGTAGCACTACGACGAACACCTAAATGGTGTGGAGAGCGAGAAGATCGAAGATCAACATAGCGGGAGAAATGAATATGTCAGTACACCCTAAAACGAAACAACACAGGCTTGTGTACAATGTACACAGATTTGTGTACTACTAGATCAGCCTCAACCCCTTTGTCAAATGTACACAGTTACTTTTCTGGCTCTAGCGCTGGTATGGGAGCCAAGTCCATAATATTTGAACGATGACATGCATTATCAGGAATCGATCAGTGCAAAAATAATTGTTAATTTTGTTCTCATGCCAGCGCTAGAGTCGGAAGAGTAACTGTGTATATTTGACACAGCGCGTGCAGCGGTGAGGCTGATCTAGTAGTACACAAATCTGTGTAACATCTGTAACCGTGTACAACAGTGAGCAACAATGAGCCAACACCCACGCAAGGGGAAGCTAAGGAAGCTATCCAGCAGCTCAAGAACAATAAGTCAGCTGGTAAGGATGGTATCGGAGTTGAATTCATCAAAATGGGCCCGGAAAAGTTGGCCACCTGCCTGCACCGGCTAATGCTCCGGATCTGGGAGACCGAAAAGCTACCGGAGTGGAAGGAACGGGTCATTTGATCCATCTACAAGAGAGGTGACAAGTTTGAATGTGAGAGCTTTCGAGCGATCACAATTCTGACTGCCTCCTACAAAGTGATATCCCAGATCATCTTCCGTCGTTTTTCATCCAAAGTTAATGAGTTTGTGGGTTGTTATCACGCCGGCTTCGTTGACGGCCGCTCGACAACGGACTTAACCTTCACCGGGTGGCAAATCCTCCAAAAATGCCATAAATACCAGGATCCAACGCACCACCTGTTCATCAACTTTAAGGCGGCGTACGACAGTATCGACCGCAGAGAACTACTGAAAGTCATGGACGGAAACGGCTGCTCCGGGAAAATCATTAGATTGATCAAAACGACGATAGACGGGGGACTACAACAAGATGATGGGCTTTCATGTCTGATCGCAATGCAATATCCCCCTTAAAAGTGTTATGCAGCGAGTCGGGCGCAATAGCTGGCGCATGATTTTTTCGAATTCCGGTCAATTTGTCTGTTTTGCGGATGATGGGGATATTATTGCTAGAACATTTAGAACGTTGTCAGAACTGTACATCCATCTGAGACATGGAGCAGCAAAGGTCGGACTAGTGGTGAACGAGTCAAAAACGAAGTACATGCTGGCTGGAGGAACCACGAACGACGAGCCTAGGTAGCAGTGTTATGATAGACGGGGATACCTTCGAGATGGTGGAACACTTCGTTTACCTCGGCTCCTCAATAACGGCAGAAAAAAAAACGTTCTCAAGAGATCCGGGCGGTACAAGAAGATCAGTAAGGCAAGAGGTCTG
>NC_085138.1:397022007-397072007 GCF_035046485.1 Aedes albopictus | reverse complement strand
TTTGTATATATTGAGTCCGTTCGGTTTGAAACCGTCGTGATGCGGACAATCTCCTACCTATCGGGCGGTCTGTTTTTGGAATAAATTTTGGAATCTTCCTTTGTTTCCTTTGTTCAGCAAGTTTCTGTGCATGAGCCATCATTCCGAAGCATGATCTTTCCATCGACGTAATCCGAACTGTTCCTGAATCCTGAGAATTCTTTATTTATAAGCAATTATTTTAATATAATTGGGAAACTTATTAATGTAACATATTCCAACGTTATGTTAAACGTATAAACAGAGCTGAAAAATATCATAATTATCAGTTGACTGCTTGAACCTTCACTATCACTGAATCACTTCTTTCACAATACCAGATGACTTAACGGTCTTTGACAAAGTTTTTTTCTGCACACTTTAGTCTATATTTCATTATCATAGGTTACAATATTCTTGTAAAATTTGACAAAAAATGCAAGCAATAAAACCTTAAAAAAATTTCATAGTAGTTTTAGACGCAAAAGAGGATTGAAAAAACTTTGTCCGGGGTTAATGTGATGATTTTCATTTTTCAATATAACGTAGACTCATCCTACTGTATATTTTTACTCCTCAGGAATCTGAAATGGTGTGATTCTTGGTGTGAAGATGAGATTGCTTTAGTACAGACAAGCAGACATATAATTTGGAACATATTGCTATTTTATTCGTAACGAAAAAGTAATCGCCAAATGCTAATCAGGTTGCGTTTCATAAGCCGTTGCTGGCTTGATAACGATAGTGAGTAAACGTCAAACGAACAAAATCAATTTATATTTGATTCAACCGTTGAAAACAAGCACTATGGGTGAGTATAGTGAGACGACTGTTTGTATGTGGGCTTAGTTCAGTCAAGATTTTGTTCTCTTACACATATTTATCGCTTGTATTGACTTTGTTAACTTTTGTAGTTCCTGCGAGCACCCAATGCTGGTTCTGGTATAGCATACATGGGTTTGATTCACTTTTGTATTTGGCCACTGTTGGGGAACTTACTGCGGCCGATGAGGGGAAAAAGTAGCACTGGGTTTCTCGTTTCTTCCGGATTTGTTCCAGAAAAACACTCGCGAAGTCGAAATTATTAGACTGAATAAGCTTTATTGGCGGTAACGAAATTACACACGCAACGAGATATGTTTAGCACAACTGTTTTACACGAGGTTGAGATCAAGACTAAACTTACAAAAAATGTGCTTGATTCTAATTGAATAATTATACTATATTCGATGACGAGCGACTTTTAGAGAGAAAGAGAACTGAAAGTGAGTTCTTCTGCGGAAGTTCATCTGCTCGTCTCAACATACCATACAAATATACAAATTGGCAAATAAAATTAAATGGGGTTACAAATCAATGGGAAATCTAACTAATTTTACGATAACAGCCACATTCGGTGGGATACCCGAGAAACCCAATCCGGAACACTACTGGTAGTTTTGAATGTGGTCTGAGCCAATTTTCTTGCTAATTGTTTTTCGGATTATCGAAAAAGTCACGATACGAGGAACCGATTACGGGACAGTACCGATTGTCCCTTATGTGGTTTGAGACTAGTTTCTTGGTAACTGTTCATCAGGTTCCTTAAAAAGCCATGAATTCAATTTTGCATTTGTCCACTTCCGGCGTAACAACTAAAACAGTTCTGGAACACTACCGATATTGTCTAATGTGGTCTGAGCTTATTTTCTTACTAACTGTTCATCAAGTTATCGGAAAATCCGCTATCTTATGTGTCGCATGCATGGGTTTGGTTCCTTTTGGCATTTGGCTACTTCCGGCGGAATACTCTAGATCGGATCCGGAACACTACCAGTTCAGATCTGGTCTGAGAGTGTTTTCCTGCCTACTGTTCATCAGGTTATCGAAAAAGCCGCTGTTTGATGTGTCGCATGCCTGGGTTTGGTTCACTTTCATATTTGGCAACTTCCGGCGGACACCTGGAACTGGTTCCGGAACACTACCGGTTCAGATATGGTCTGAGAATGTTTTCCTCCCAACTGTTCATCAGGTTATCGAAAAAGCCGCTGTTTGATGTGTTGCATGCCTGGGTTTGGCTCACTTTCATTTTTGGCCACTTCCGGCGGGACACCCGGGACTGGTTCCGGAATACTACCGGTTCAGATATGGTCTAAGAATGTTTTCCTACCTACTGTTCATCAGGTTTTCGAAAAAGCCATTGTTTGATGTGTTGCATGCCTGGGTTTGGTTCACTTTCATATTTGGCCACTTCCGGCGGGACACCCGGGACTGGTTCCGGAACACTATCGGTTCAGATATGGTCTGAGAATGTTTTCCTCCCAACTGTTCATCAGGTTATCGAAAAAGCTGCTGTTTGATGTGTTGCATGCCTGGGTTTGGTTCACTTTCATATTTGGCCACTTCCGGCGGGACACCCGGAACCGGTTCCGGAACACTACCAGTTCAGATATGGTCTGAAAATGTTTTCCTGCCTATTCTTCATCAGGTTGTCGAAAAAGCCGCTGTTTGATGTGTTGCATGCCTGGGTTTGGTTCACTTTCATATTTGGCCGTTTCTGGTGGGACACCCGGAACCGGTTCCGGAACACTACCGGTTCAGATATGGTCTGAGAATGTTTTCCTCCCAACTGTTCTTCAGGTTATTGAAAAAGCCGCTGTTTGATGTGTCGCATGCGTGGGTTTGGTTCACTTTCATATTTGGCCACTTCCGGCGGGATACCCGGAACCGGTTCTGGAACACTACCGATTCAGATATGGTCTGAGAATGTTTTCCTGCCTACTGTTCCTCAGGTTATTGAAAAAGCCGCTGTTTGATGTGTCGCATGCCTGGGTTTGGTTCACTCTTATATTTGGTCACTTCCGGTGGGACACCCGGAACCGGCACCGGAACACTACCGGTTCAGATATGATCTGAGACTATTTTCCTGCTAACCGTTCATCAGCTTATCGAAAAAGCCGTGGTTTGATGTGTCGCATGCATGGGTTCGTAGCGTTTTCATATCTGACCCCTTCCTGGGGTACCGATCCGGAACACCAAAATGGCCATAACTCCGGAACGGCTGGACCGATCTGAACCATTTTCAATAGGAAACAATGGGACAAAATGCCCTTTCGAATGAACCATCGGTCGTTGAAATCGGTTGATATTTACTATCTAAAAATGAGGTGACCTTTTTGTACACATACACACACACACACGCACATACGCACACACATACATACACACACACACATACACACACAGACATCATCTCAACTCGTCGAGCTGAGTCGATTGGTATATAAGACTTGACCCTTCCGAGGGCTCTATCAAATTTTCGTTTTTGGAGTGAACATATAGCCTTTCGGTACACCTTGGTGTACGAGAAAGGCAAAAATGTGCATAAATTAAAAAAACCCAGATTAATCCACCTAGTGGTGATAGTGCCTTTCTCGTCGAACATGTACTTATGATCTTTCCTTGGCCGGGATACTACTGGGATAGTTTTGCTTCAGAATTTTGGCTTTGCAGTCTTTTGGAGAAATCGAAAACACTAATCGTTCATCAAGTAATTTAAATAGCCGCTATTTAATGCGCCGCAGGCATGGGTTTGGTTCTCTTCCACATTTGACTACATCCGGCGGAACACCCGGAACCGGTTCCGGAATACTATCGGTTGTTCCAAATAAGGTCTGAAACTATTTTCTTGCTAAAGGTTTATCAGGTTGCCTTAAGAGCCGCGATTTGATGCGTCGCATGTGAGGGTTTGTTTAATTTTTATACTTAGCTACTTCCGGCAGGACATCTATATTGCGGAAATTCCACCTACTTAGACCCCTACGCGAAAATTTTCAGCGTGATTTTTTCCTGCGTGGTACACACACAGACGCATCTAAGCAGTTTGACGTCTCTCTTATTCTCTTCGTCGCGCTCCTTATCCGAATCTGACTGTCATTTTGTAAACATAAACAAAAACCAAAATCGTCCATCCAACGAACTGATTTTTCATTTTCTAATCCGAATTTTGATGGCTTTGCGTGTAAGTACATAGATTAATCACCACTGGAGCATAGTTTCGATTAATTATGCATGTGTTTCTCTTCCAGAAAGATGGCATCAAAAAAACGGCGGTCGGGAAGTGAAAGTGAACCAGCTGCACTTGCGCCCGGTCCTAGCGTTGAAGTTTTGTTCCTGAACGAGGAATATTTGGAGCTGCCGGAAGGAACATTCACTGATTCAATGAACCCTGCTGTGGATTACGACCTGGACTTATCAGATGCATCAGCATCGGACGAGGCAATGCAGGAGGAAAAGCAAGAGCTGTGCGATGTGGGGTTTTCAAAAGACAAACTTCCTGCTGGACTTTATGGATGTTGGTTGTTGGTGGCCGTTCGCAACTTCAAGGGACACAGCTCCGGAAAAGAAATAGGCAGATGGGGCGTTTCTGGCAATTCAGTGGATGACTTCATTAGGAACTGCTGGAAGCTTTCAGAAAAATACCTGAAACGAGAGGTTGTGTTCACTTGTGACGAAAGTGGTGCAGCGAAACCAGGCTGGAGTGAAAAAGAGTGTCCAGAGGAAGAAGACTTTGTGAAGTTTGCGCTTTTTAACGATAAGGTGAGCCACAGGACGCTTCGAACGGATCAGCTGACAGAGACAATTCTACAAAACTGGAGGACCAAGGAAGTACACTTGCTGCTTCATGTATATTCAACAGCTGTAAACAATAAAGCTGTATTCCAATCGGTTCAGGACACACTATTGGGGCCAGGCTTGATGGACAAATCCGGAGCTGCTTCCAACACTACCATAGAGGCTTTGGCAAATAAGCTTCGTGATATACACGGCCATTATTGGGAAGCACACCACATTGCATGGATGATGTGGGCAAATGCAATTTCAGTAGCGGAACCACATGTTCAAGAGGCTTTAATGTGTGATGCACCTCCTCACCATTTGGCAAAACTGTTTCGCGCCAAGGAACAACTTCGTGTGCAGTCTATTTCCAGGAATTTCTCTGTTGCGCACAGTGTCAATCACGGTTATCAAGATGATGTGCTTGCTATTAGACACAGTTTTGACCAGCTGGAAAGCATGCTCTCCAACCTTAACATGGGAATGAGTCTGCTGAAGAAAAATATTGAATCTCTTGAATCACGAGCAGCATTAGGCGAGTCATTTCTCTCGGCCGCGGAGCAAGCAGTACAAGTGGAGGAAACTGATTTTAGTGCTTCATTGGCAGATAAAGTCACCGATGCCGAAGATGTGGACCATATTTGAAAGAAGTATGAGTTAGAGTAGATGAGAACTTGAGAAAAAGAAGATTACCCTTACACCCTTAAATAAATGGTATTTTCTTTCTATGCGTTTAACGTTAAATGAAATAAATGGTTTTTTGACTAGAACAGCTTCATTTTTTGTTTTATTGAGCTTTACAGACACCTCGAAGCAACATTTTACATATTACGCTTTTTCTCAGAGTTGTCTTCAAAACCGAGCCAAATAAGATCTTTCTCAAGACCCAAGCTTGGGTCAAACCTACCCCCACGAATATATCCACATTTGCGGAAAAGGTTTTGCATGTTACGATTCGAGTAGCTCTGGAATGTTTCAGCGATACATAATTTGTAATCTAGTTTTGACTTTTCCGAATGCTCTTTCTTTAATGCACGTTTCACATTTCCGAATACGACCTCAATGGGGTTAAAAAATGGACAGTAAGCTGGCAAAAATATTGTGTAGATACCCAAAGATCGTAGGAAAGAGATGATCATGGCATCGCAGTGGATGCGGGCTCCATCCATAATCCATATAGAATGGTATCCTGGGTATCGGTAGACATCCTTAGAATCCGTGCAAAATTTTCGACAGCAGTCGAAAAATTTTGCTCTGTTGAAGGTTCCTTCAGTACTGTAGACTTCTTTTACTCCATCTACACCAATAAAACAGAGCAAAGACATTCGAGGCTTCCGAACGTATTCACCTCTGCATATTAGACGTTGACCACGTACTCCATATCCGCGTGATCGGAGCATAGACCGATTATCAAAACTCACCTCGTCCAGGAAGACAAGATTGTGGTAGTCCCATTTGATTTGCTGTAGTTCATTGCAGAACCGGATGATATCTTCCGAACGGATCTGGATAGCTCTCCGTTCCAGAACCTTGTATGTCAGCCCTTCTTGATGCAAAATCCGGCAAATTGAAGAGGTTGAAATCGATATTCCAAAATTCTGTTCAAACAGCTTTTTAGATTCATCAAGGTAAAGAGTGGGTTGAGAAAAATACAGCTCAATTAGCCAGGCCCGTTTGTCAGCTCCGAATTTCCTTGCATCGGTTTCATATTCCTTCCGAGAAAAGTACCCATTTTCCTGGAATGTGCGGATCCAGTTCGCTATAGTTGACTTGTGCTTTTTATAAATTTTTGCAAGTTTGGATTTCGATAATCCTATGAAGAAGTATCCGTAAAGCACATGATATATTGTATTTACAGAAGCACGTTTACCAGAAACATTTTGTAATATGTTCTCCATCGTCACCTAACTATGTTTACGTTTCAATGTTTCAAAGAACTCGATAAAACACAAACAATAAATAACAAAGCATTGTTGAATAGAAACGTCAAATGATGTTTGATCGTATTGGTGCGTACGTAAAAAAATTTAGCCCAGGTGAAGTTGCGTTGGAATCTGAAAATCGGTGAAACGAGCAATAACGGGTTCTATAACACTACCAGTTCAGATATGATCTGAGAATGTTTTCCTGCCTACTGTTCATCAGGTTATCGAAAAAGCCACTGTTTGATGTGTCGCATGCATGGGTTTGGTTCACTCTCATATTTGACCACTTCCGGCGGAACAACCGGAACCGGTTCCGGAACACTACCGGTTCAGATATGGTCTGAGACTATTTTCCTGCTTACCGTTCATCAGGTTATTTAAAATGCCGTGGTTTGATGTGTCGCATGCATGGGTTTGTAACGTTTTTATATCTGGCCCCTTCCTGGGGTGCCGATCCGGAACACCTAAATGAACATAACTCCGGAACGGCTGGACCGATCTTAACCATTTTCAATAGGAAACAATGGGACTATATACCGCATCGATTGAACCATCGGTCGTTGAAATCGGTTGATATTTACTATCTAAAAACGAGGTGACCTTTTTGTACACATACACACACACACACGCACATACGCACACACATACATACACACTCACATACACAAACACACAGACATCACCTCAACTCGTCGAGCTGAGTCGATTGGTATATAAGACTTGACCCCTCCGAGGGCTCTATAAAATTTTCGTTTTTGGAGTGAACATATAGCCTTTCGGTACACCTTGGTGTACGAGAAAGGCAAAAAGGCATAAAAAGAGGGAAATTTATGCATAAATTAAGTTTGGGCTTTAATTAGAAAATCTAGTTTGCGAGAACTGATCTTGCTCCTGGGCAGATGAGGTGGGGCTAAGGGGGTTTCCATAATGTTCCCAGAGTGCCCAAAAAGGTGGTTCCAAGGGGCTTCAGGGGAGTTTTAAGGGGTTGTTTCGGGGAATTTGAGGAGCCTTACAAGGGTGTTCTGTCAAGATTTTCTGGTGTTATCATGGGATTACGGAGAATTCTGGGGTATTTCAATAGTATTAAGTGGGTTTCGGGGGCGTTCCAAGGGGCTTTAGGGGCAATTCAAGGAATCTCAGAAGACTTTAAAGGGCGTTGCATGAGGTTTGAGGGGCGATTTAAGGTATTTCAGAGTCTGCTCTGAAACTTCCTGAAATGCCTCAAAAACCCCCCTTGAACCTCCTGGGTCCCCATGTAACGCACCTGAGAGGCTTCGAAACCTCTAAGAACTTCTCCGTAACGCTACCGTAACGCCTCTGTATCCCGCCGAAAATGATCTGAATCGTCTTGAAATGCCTACAAAATCTCCCTTAAACCCCCTCGGACCCCATGTAACGCACCTGAGAGGCTCCGAACACCCCGTAAACTCTTCCGTAACGCTTCCGTAACGCCTCTGAATCACGCCGAAAATGGTCTGTAACATTTTGAAATGCCTCCAAAATCCCCCTTAAAGCCCCTCGGACCCAATGTAACGCACCTGAGAAGCTCCGAACACCCCGAAAACTCCTCCGTAACGCATAAGTAACGCCTCTGCATCCCACCGAAAATGCTATGAAACGTCTTGAAATGCCTCCGAAATTCCCCTTAAACCCCCACGGACCCCATGTAACGCACCTGAGAGGCTCCGAACCAAGGTTGTTAATCGATAAAGTATCGTTATCGTCGATAACGATAATTGCGTTCAACGTTATCGCTCACTGCGATGACGATACATTATCGCAAGGTTTATCGGCCCTCGATAAATCAACGCAAGTTAACTGCAGTTAACTTACGGGAGTTTCAATCATAGCAATCTTAGGTGAAAATCTTTGACAGCAACTTACAAAGCTCCAATGATTCGAAAGTTACAGTTGTGTTTTCCATCGCAGATAATGAACCTTCGGGAATTATCATTGGGAACACCTCCAGGGATTCTACGTAAGGAGTATTTCGACAGAAATTCTATCGGGAAATTCGAAATAATGGATTCAATCGGGAATTCTTTTCCATTGCATTGGGCGTTCTGTCGGTGCCAGATATTCTATCGAATAGTTTTCCAAGAATTCTATTGTTACTTTTTTATTGGGAGTTCCGTCAGGTATTACTTTGGAAATCCCTCCTAGAATTCCTTTGATATTTCGCCAGCGATTCCATCGTGTAATTTATCAGGAAAACAAGGGCTTTTATCAGGAATTCCACCAGAGAATACCTCGCCAGTCCAGAGGAATTTTACCATAGAAGTCTGGAATTACTTCCAAGATTCTATGGGGAATACCTTCAGGGATGTTGTCGACTGATTAACAAGGTGCAAGTATAGATTTTTCCGGGCTGTAACGTTGATACATAGATAATTGTTATGATTAATAATATCCCACACTTTTGCAATACACACGCCGCAGGAAAATTTTAGACTAATTTTTTTACGTAGCATTCAACAGTTAACTTGATAATTTTCGATGAATTATCGAAGTTACGATAACGATAACGATAATTCAACGCATTATTTATCGTTAACGACGAGTTATCGAATCACTGTCAACGATGTCAAAGTTGGCGTTAACTTATCGGCGATAATTTATCGATTAACAACCTTCCGAACACCCCGAAAACTCCTCCGTAACGCTTCCATAACGCCTCTAAATCACGCCGAAAATGGTCTGTAACATTTTGAAATGCCTCCAAAATCCCCCTTAAACCCCGTCGGACCCCATGTAACGCACCTGAGAAGCTCCGAACACCCCGAAAACTCGTCCGTAGTGCTTCCGTAACGCCTCTGAATCACGCCAAAAATGATCTGAAACATCTTGAAATGTCTAAAAAAAAATCCTCCTAAACCAAAACCCCTAAAAACGCCTCCGTAACGGCTTAGAAACCAGCCTGAAATGCTCTGAGACTCCTGAAATGACTCCGAAATCCCCTTAAGACCCACTCGGAGCCCTTGTAACGCACACGAGACCTTCGGAAACACCTAAAAACGAACATGTAACCTTCCTTTGCTCTCATCTGTAAACACCCCCCGGTCGCCGTTGCAATAGTTTCTGTCATTATTAAATATGCTTATGCACAATATTGGTTCTGAGTAGCTTTCCCTCTTTTTATGCAGGGCATAAAAAAGGTGCATAAATTAAAAGTGCATAAAAAAACATGCATAAAAAGAGGTTTTAGTGTATATCAAATGTAATTTCAATGCATTTTTGAAGATAAATTTTCTAGGAAATTACTATAGAAATTGTTAAGGTAAATTTGAGCATAAAAAATCAACAAATGACTTCTGTTCAATGGAATTCTAGGCTCTAAAACCATGCAATATGGGTATATCTGGTATTGGGACGAAGTCTGGAGTCCAAAAATGTCGATCAAATATCTAAGATGGCGACTCAAAATTCAAGATGGAGGCATAGACTTCAAGATGGCAGCTGTTTAATGGAGGTTTAGACTCTAAAATCGTTCAAAATGGGTATTTTTTATAGGGAAGACAGCCGGAGTTCAAAAATAGCTACTAGAATATCCAAGAAGGCGTCTCAACATACAAAATGACGGCTGATGGAGTTTTGGGCTCTAAAACCATTCAATATGGGTGTATCTGGTATGGGGAAGAAGACTGGAGTCTAAAAAATAGCGACCAGAATTTCCAAGCTGCCGGACTATAATCCTAAATGGCGGCTCAAAAATTCAAGGTTGCGGCTGTTGTTTAAGAGTTTTAGGCTCAAAAATCAAAAACCAGATAAACGATGATGCCATGAAATGGATTTCTGTTAAACGTACGAAAGAGCAATATTCATCAACATGTCACTTGAGTTGTGTAGAAATGTGTTTTCGAAAGCACGAGAAAGGCGCCATCACCGCTAGGTGGATTAATTAGGGTTTTTGAGCTTCGTTTTGAAAAGACATGTTTCACACTAACTGAAAAATGTCATTTTCATGTGCATTCATCAACATCAAAACGTAATTGAGCAATATGAGTCACATTTTCAAAAAGGACCCACTGAAACACTAACATTGAAATCAGCAGCGAGCAAGCTAATAAATTAAGGGGAATCGTTTCTATTTTCGGAACGGTACTATCTCGGTTACGAATCTCCCTAATGTATCGTATGCGCGCATCGCACAAAGCAGTCAGTCAGCCATCGTCGTCGTCGTCGTCGTCCAACAAATGCATCAATGTATGTATAGCACGCACCCCGCCTTTGAACAAACTGCAGCAGCAGCAACAGTTGTTGCTGTATTTACTGCGCTGGCTGCAGTTAGAATTTTCATTGCCACATCAAGGTTTCAAGTTCACCCATATTCAGTGCGGGAGGCAGAGCACATAAAGTATCGCTCGCTGCCACGTTGGAGCGTTCCTTACCAGGCAGAGGCTTGTGCTATTTTTGTCCATTCCCAGAAGCATCCCAGGATGGTTTTGCCATTCTGCGTTAGTTAACCGATCACCGGGAAAACGCATTTTCTCTCATCATCAGTGTTTGCACCAGGACTCGATGCAATTTCGTGGAACGAACTAAAACCACGGAGTTTTCGTACTGAAAGGATTCTATTTCAGTGCCGATCCGAGTTCTCGATAAGGGACGCAGAGAATGTAATCCCACCATCATCAATCCCGTAGGTTGTAGTTACTTCATCATAGGAAAACTGTTTTCCCTAGCAATCGCATCGCCGCAACATAAGGGCCCTTGGAAAGCTATTTCCTGTGCTCGGTAATGGAGAGTCCTTTCGGAAGCTTTCAGTTTCGCGGACGCTGAAAAAAGCAGATTTTCGCTGCAACATTGTGCGTTAGGTACCCTTCTGCAACTTTGTTTCGCCCATCCACCCGAAAGAGAACTTTTTATTGACTTTTCGACGTTGATTGAGAGCTGTTCGGGAGAAATTTAATGAGTTTTTTTTTTGTTTTCTGGAATGTATGCCAAGTGCTGCTCTGTGGTTGATGCTGATGAAAACTTCGGTTGAGTGATAGCAAGAGCTATAATCAGTTAACGAGAGCAGGATGCTTGGGATAGTAAGCAGCGTAGTTTGAATTGTTACTTGATTGCAGTCATTTGAGACTTTTCGAAAATGTATTCCGCCATTCATTAAAATGATAAACACGCCCTGGAGTGGACCGAAAACCCTTATTTAGTGAAACAAGTTCCATGAACTGATTCAATTAGAGAACAAATTGAAATTCACACTCTGATGAGCCCTTTGAAGCCGCTGAAATTATGATTTCATCACAAAGATACTCGGAATCCAACCATCCCCCGGCTCCCACCGCGGTTTGCCAGTGCTTCAAAGTTTCGAAAAATAATTCCATTATGGACCGATTGACTAACCGCTCGCAGGAGCTGAATCAATTAGAGGAGTTTTATCAATTAAGGAGAAAACAACCGCCTCTGCAACCTACTACGGGCAGGGGCTTTGGGGGATCGTCATCTTGCAAACTACAAAAGCCTGCCGGAGCCTGCTCAACGCTCGCTCATCGGTGGGAGACATGAAAGAGAGTTGCTTCTATCCCATCTTGGTGATTAAGCTTTTAGCATCAATCGAGTTCTGCTGAAATCGAATCAATGGCTTCTTCCATCTCGCCGTCATCGGCATCGCCGTCGTCGTCATCTCCTTCGCAACCATGATGATGACGACGATGATGATCAGAGGAAAATGTTCTATCCATTTTGCTTCATCAATTATTAATTCCTGGAGAAATTCTCATTAGTAGTGTTTCAATCTGGCATCCGGCGCTGCGAGAATTCCTCCGGCTTCGAATCGGTTGGCCGGAACGGATTGGATGTCTTCTTCTTACGGCCATCATCCAACCAACGTCGTCGCTGCTGTTGAGGTCATTCTATATCCTGTGTGCTGTTCACCCTGATAGATAACTATGGACAGGATTCCCGGAGGCGAAGGATTATTTCCATCATCCTCTTCGCTCGCTTCCCGGTCGATGGGAGAGATAAGATATTTAATCAGCTTTACATCGGAAATGGAAGTTTCATTTCCCTCTGGGGGTGCGAACGGGTGCTCGCTGGTTTCTACCAGGAGAGAGTGTTGACGTCAAATTTTGGATCTTAAATAGCTGATGACAAAAGTCGTACGGTGGACAAGGAATGTTGTAAGAATGCCGGATAGGAACCCTTCAATGATAAGATTCGCAAAATACATCCGAATGGTACAAGCTGACTTGGGGCACAACAGATAAGGAGGGCTGACCAGGTCTAAAACTAAAACTGCCCCTAAAACTCAAACCTTTTGAACTGTCCTGCAACATGTATGGAATACCCCTAGTACGCTTCCAGGACCACCTAGAATGACCCTGAAGCTCCCTTGAACGCTTCTAAAACCTCTGCGACTCCTGATACCACGTAGAATGTCTTTGAAGCCCCCGAGCTCCCCTGGAACCCTCTGAAGCACCCTGGGACCTCCTCAAACCTCTTGAAACAACCCTGGAACGCCACTGAGACTTTCCGTTATAACCCTGGAATGCTCCTGAGACCCCCTAGAATACTCCTTAAAGGCCCATGAAACGCCATGAACATTCATGGAACGCCGCTAGAAACCTCTTAAGACGTCCCTTGCAGTTCCACGAAACCCTCGAAACCCCTCTAAACCTTCTGATACTCCCTGGAATCCATCCGGGCTTACTGGCATACACCGAAGAGCTATTAGACATCATCCAGGGCAGTGCCACCATAGCTGTGGAGACTCTCTTGCAGGTATAATCAACGAGGACACCGAAAATAAGATTATTGTCCCCAATTGTTTGACGGAGCGCTTCGAAGTGTAACTGCCAACACTGGTCACCACATGGTGCTCTAACTTTCGGTTGTTCACAACCATCACTTCAGTTATTGGTAAGCCAATTCCAGTTTCCTGGATCGTGAGGGCACCAGTCAATACCACTTCTTCGTTCGATTCACTGTAGACCACCGTAACATTCAATAACACCGGACCCAAAATCAAACCGTGTGGGACTTCTGAGGTTATATGAAATCACTATCGACGCACCTCTGTGTGGTAAACTAGTACTCAATTTAAGAAGTTACTTATGAGAATTTTGTACAGGTACCCGGATACGCAGGAGTGCATCAGCAATAGCCGCCCAACAGGCACTTTTGAACGCATTCCTCACATCCAGAGTCATTACTGCACAGTAGCGATTCCTCCTGCTCACGCTTAAGTGCTAGCTCATCGGTGTTTGTAACCGACGAGATAGTGTCTACGGTAGACGTGTCTACGATAGTGTCTACGAGAGACCTTTTACATCCTCGGTGTGTCTCAACATTCTGCTGAGGATGATCTTTACGAACACCTTCCCAACCGTGTCGATCAAGCGTATTGGTCGATATGTTGACGGGTCTCCGGGTGGTTTCCCTGCTTTTTGCAATAGGCTCTGCCGCTTCCAAACCTCTGGAAAAACTCCATGGTCCAGGCATTTCTGCATAGCAGTCCTGAACATCTCGGGAGCCTCTGCAATAGCTGTTTTGAAGGCCAAGTTTTGACCTGGGGCGTCACCTACGCTAAGAGACTTTGCTATCCCCACAAGTTCTTCATCGGTGACCTTCTCTACATCACCAGCTCCAGTCCCCAGCTGTCCTACAAAAAGAGGCCAAGGACTAGGACCATGACGCGAAAAAAAAACCCTCTCGATGATCCCTTCCAACAACTCTAGTGACTGCTCTGTAGGAGCCATTACAACTTTTGTCTTGATCACCACAATCCTGTTGGGGTCACCCCACGAATTCGCATTGTCACTCTAACAGAGACCCTCGAAGCAGGACTTTTTGCTTGCCCTTATCTAAGTCTTCAGCGCAATTTTAGCAGCGGCGATCACCACCCACCGTTCGTTTCGCTCGTCCTCAGTTCGTACTCATTGCATCCATCGCCTAATTCGTAGGCAGACGCGGTGCAGGTACGCAAGCGCTTGAGTTCACCAGAAAGCTGGTGGCTACCAGCTGTTTCCGCTCAAACCAGGTAGGTTACGTTTACAGCGGAGCGCCTCTCTAAATATCTCGTCGTTGAATATCTCGTAATCATTCGACCTACGAGAGGACTTTGCCTTGGCCTAGCCGCCTCTTCTTCTACACGCTGCCTGCTGTTGTTGTAGTTGATACTGTAGCGAACCGCCAGGTGAACGCTGTGAGTGTAGACATCGTCTCCCCTTGAGTTCCAACTACTTGTTAGGCCAGACCTCCATCGATTCCGCTCCGTTCCGATTAAAGGTACTTTTGGTACCGACATTCTAGATTGGCGAGTGGCTCTAGCAGGATCTGATCCCTCAGGTTTGTAAAACGGTTTCATGGCCCAGGCATTGAAGTCATCCGCTATTACTATCGGCCTTTACCCTATCAACACGGTACAGAAGAAGACCCCGTTTACTTTGGCGACCCCGAATCTATCGTATGTAGTAGACATCAACGGGGAATCGACCCATGCCTACAAAGCTTGCTTCTTTACAGACTTGTGTCCTGGTTCAACATATTTGAAACAAACCTACGGTGGTTAGTGTATGACCAGCGGAAATGAGGCCTTACCGAAGCCGAACTACTGTGGTGGCCAGCTGCAGCTCACGCCGTCTTGATAATCTCTTCAGCGTCCAAGATCTCGTCCAGATTTTCGACCTGAGTCGCTTCCGCGGTGAGAGCCCTCACCTCGATACCCTTACCAAATACGTCATCCGCCAGACACTTGTAGGCAGCGCCATTGCAGACTTTGTTGCGCTTGAATTTGAGGATCATTTCGCCGATACGAGTACGTCAAATACTACGAATGCGTTGACTTCAAGATCCATGGGCTTGGCAACGCCTTTCATCACCTTCAAGCAATCCGAGTAAGTAAAAAGAAAATCGGGTTAAGTACTGCTCCTTTGAATTCCACTAAGAATTTGCATCCTTTGACAGATACGTATTTCGACCTCAACTGTAAGGTCGTCTTCAGTGTCTTGTACTTGACTCGGGTCACAGTACTTAACCCGATTTTCTTTCTACTTACAGATATTCCCCTAACAAGCCCAGGTTAATCATCATCAATCCGAGTACTTAAACATTTATATCTTAATGACGAACGCATCTCCTTCTTACACTTGGCACCTACCATCTTACCTTTTCTCTGGGTCTGGTGCCCCTTCATTCTCATTCCTCTGACTTTTTCTTCCTCTTTTTTCTAATGCATTAGGGTCCAGGGGGCGTCCCCCAAGTAACACCGAAAACATAATCCGTAATAGCAAAATATTTACTTTGTCTTACAGCGGTTGTTATGAAGTTTCTCGAAACATATTATGTCATAGATATGTCGTTTTCGTGATACCTAAAACTTCTGCACAGTGATCTTCTATTGAGAAGTCTTATTAAAGAATATATTTTGTTTTCTCAAACAAACATTACATGTTGTTTTCGATTATGTTGGGTATGTTCTATTTAAGTACACTTTGTTTGTTACCATACATGCTCAGTATGTTCTATACGTCATATTAGAGTAACATTTGCAGTTTCTTGTTTAAGACTTGTTTTCAATCATGTTTAGACAAAACATAGTATGTTTCATATGTTTATAATTAGTCGAATTTTGGTTTTCTGCAGTATGATAGAAAACATGTGTAACATAAACCTAATTAATTTTTTTGAACAGGGACATGCTACACTACCGATCATAGAAATGTAGAATCGATTTTATTACCTACGTAAAAAATATACTCCTGACAGAATCTTAGTTTTGAAATGAATGGAATATATGTCACCACAAAATATATGATTATCTATAAGGGCCGATTTTTCCGAGCATAATGCTCTTTGAGCCGCTTCAATGTATAAACTGTGATAATTATTTGATTCTTGATATTTGTTGTCTTTCCAAATCGTGACAGATATCAAACCGTTCAAATACCAAACCAAACATGAGAACCAACAGCAACCACAACAAAATTATCAACAAAAACAATATCAAGCCATTTTTGAATCATATCTCTAAACATGTATCATGCCATGTCACAGAGTGCCATTTATTTTATTTCTAAATTATTAAATATTTATCAAATATTCTATTTTGTTTCAATAACTTGTGATATGTATATATAAACTTGACCAATTCTTGAGAAAAATAAAGCATGTTTAAGTTTTTGTGGGCAAATAAGATGAATATTATTTTTTTATTTTGATGCAAAATTCTTCAAAAATACTGATTTATAAGGCGCATTAATTTTATCGGGGTACAATAGTCTATTTCACCGTAAAAAAATGATTGGCATTAAAATTTATGATCACAGTATGGCAATTAGGCGTTAAAGTACTTTGGTAGAATTATTTCTCCATGTCGTTTTTCGCAGCAGTTGTCGATTTTTATTATTGACATTTTGAAACTTAATTATTTACAGTAATAAAACATCTTGATTGCCAAGGCACTGTTTTCTAGAATTTGTTGAAAACATATCATGGAAAACATACTAAGATACATAATTAAGTATGCTCAGATTCATATAGAACATGAATATGACATCACAAGGATGTTGCGCAGGCTCCACCTTCTGCGCTTTTTCAGTCGTATAGCAGTCTGAAAATCGGTTTTATTGTTTCGAACTAAAACTTTGTAACTGGTCATATTGGAGTCGAAATAATTTCTATAAGACATGTTGTGTTACTTGGGCCTCTCCCTGACCCGCCGTAACGTGAGGCGGCTGAGAACCTACACATGGTCGTAACCTTTTGCTTCTTTCGACTTGAGACAGGCCGACCTTCAGGCCCACCTTTTCCAGCGTTCTGGGCATCTCGACGGTGCCTAACTGTCATATGGGGTTAACAACCTCTTGGCCTCGCAAGCGCTTCCAGGTGGATAGTTTCTCATCTGACGGCTGTCTTGCAGGTTTCTGTGATTCGTTGTAAGTAAATGGGTCTGGCGTACCCTTCGGGTTACCCTTGCCCGCCATCGTTAACTTACGAAAAAGATCTTCTTGAGGTTCTTATTGAAGTTCAACTTCGAGGACGCAACCCGAGCAAAGTACAATAACTGAGCAGTAACAAACTGATAACTAGTGTTCGCTTCAGAACTCATTTTACAATTTTGAGTTATCAACTTGGTAGTTCATGTTACCATTATCTGTCAAACTGGGGGCACCATCGTCGACGACAACAACGGAAGTTAGTTATCAATGACCTTTGCAAATATCTTTCTGATAATAAAATGAGTTTTCAATTGGATAAAATTGATAGATTTACAGAAGTTGTTATCAGGGTGCCTTTGATGATAACATAATGAGATATTTTAATGGTATCACGGGTATACTTGGTTGTTATCATGTTTGTTATGTTGCCTGCTTATTCAGCCACAATGAGAACAAGTTGAGTTAATTATTTTTGATATCAGATAACACAGTATGTTATCCGATTGTTATGAAACTTTGCTCGGGAAAGTCAACTATGAAGTCAGTCGGCTGAGTAGCCTCTGTGGGATACCCTATTGTCCATCAGAATACCGCCTAAATTATACCCCTCGATCAGGTGTCAATTGACAGCTACATCACACTCCATAAGCGAACGTCAACCACGAATACTGGTGCAGTCGGTGTGCACATGCATTGCGTTGGCTCTGCCTCTTCCCGAGCAGGAGAAAATAGCTGAAGAATAACTAACTCAGGTATGGAAAACCGAATACCTACAACCTGAATGAGGTATTAAGTAGCCCTGCATAAGAGGTAAAATACCTAAAATAATAACTGGTGTGTATTCTGTGCATAACGCGTGAATAATGACATCAGGTATGGCAATACCTAAATAATAACCGGAGATTTTTCCATACAAATAGCGATTTTTCCATAATTGAATAATACCTCAATCAGTCCTCAACACCAAATCAATAACTCGTTGAGGTATTGTACCAATACCTACAAAATACCAAAATAAGTTATTTTCAATACCTGGACAACCGACCAATACCTTGTCTTGGTATGATACCTGACTTTGGTATACTCCAGTTATGTGGCAGTTATTCATTCCTGCTCGGGTTTCTTAGGCGAACCATCGGACGAGTCGGACGCATCTTCCCCAGGCTGCGATTCCTACCGCTGCCACCACTTCGGCTTGCTGGGTGACTCTCACACGAGAGCGGGATGGTAAACTCCACAGCCTCCACGATGGCAGGAAGCCGATCACTGTTCTTATTTATGGCAGAATTTAATGTTTCGGGGATGCAGTCCTGCTTCCTTCATTGACTGTTGAAGGAGGTCTCCTACCCAACCCCACACTACCTCTATTACAAAAACACCCGCATTAAACGCCCCCTTATGTAGGTAACTTCTTTAAAAATCGTCTGACTTCCGTGAAAACTGTCCTCGTGGCTCCAATTTTTGAGGCACCCGCCATAATTGAAACTACAACTAATAAGGGCCTGTCCATAAACTACGAAGACTCGGAGGGGGGACGGGGGGTCTGGCCAAAGTCTACGGTCCATGCAAATTTCGAAAATTTTGTATGGACGAAAGTCTACAAGGGGGGAGGGAGTGTGCAAGATTGCCAAAATTGGGTCTACTTAGTTTATGGACAGCACCTTTGGCAGCGGTTTGAAATTTTGTTGTAAGCCCCGTAGCCTAAGGGTTAAGCACCCATGATCCAAAGGGTATCAGGAGCATACTAGGTGTTTTTGATGTCAAGGGATTTCCGGGGGCTATCCTTGGAGCTTCAAGAGGCTTCAGGGATTGACCAGCGGTTTGCGAAGCGTTCCAGCAGTTTTTCAAGAGATTTTAGGAACGTTCCAGGGGTTTGCAGGAGTTGCAATTTGTTCCAGAGGCGCTAAAGCGTTTTTTTTTCTGGGTAAAAGGGTGAGTTTTCCAGTGGGTTTCAGGCAGTTTCAGGGATTTCAGGAGTTTCTAAGGAGTTTCAGGTTCGTTCCAGGAGACCTCCTGGTCTCGTTCCAGAGTGGCGTTCCAGGGTTTTCAAGATGTTTCAGGGATGTTCTTTTAGCTTCGGGCGCTTTCCAGAGGTTTTTTAGATATTCCTGGGAATTTCACATGCGTTTCAAGGGCTTGAAGCAGAGTTCCAGGACCTTTCAGAGGCATTACAGAAAGTTGCAGAGGCATTCTAGCAGATTCAAAGAGGTTTTAGGGGTTTCAGAAGTGCTCTAAGGTGAGTTCTAAGGGGTTCCAGGGGGTTTCAAGGGCGTTCCGGGGGTTTCAGGAGTTTTCCGGGTATTAAGTGAGTGGTCCAATAGTTTCAATGGCGTAACAAAGGATTCAGGGGTGCTCTAGGGGGAGGAGAGGTTCGTAGGGCTACCAGAGGTTTCAGAGGCGTTCCAAGCAATTTCAAGCGCGTTTCCTAGATTTTCAAGACGATTTCGAGGGGTTTTATAGGTGTTTAAGATAATGTCAAGAGCGTTTCAGGGGTGTTCCTGTGGATTTCAGAAGCGTACCAGGGGGTTTCAAGAGGTTTCAGCGATACGACATACAATAGTCCGACGTAGGTTGAACTTGCTCGAAGTTGCTGCATCCTACTTTTACCCATTTGTCAACAAACGGGAAAGAGCGAGATGAAGCAAGTTCGAGCAAGTTCAACCTACGTCGTTGAACAGGACTAATATGTTCATTGGCTGCTCTCAGGGAATATCTGTAAATGTGCTCATAGAAAATAGAGCTGAAGCAGGCCACGATAGGGTGTTACGCTAGAAAAAAAAAACTCGTCTAAGAGTGTTTGAATAAAAGCTTAAAAAAGCGCTCGTAGGGGTGAAAAATATACTATGAACAAACTTCAAATGCCTACCTTCTGCTTCATAAATTCGTATAGCACCATTCAGTTGTTTTCCAAGCGAAATCAAGGCCTTTTGTCACACCCAAATAATCGAACGCTGCGTTTTTCCCGGTGAAAGTAACACCTCCCGCAGGAAAGTCCGCTGACAATCTTCAAGTGTGGTTCCCTAATTAACGATAATGATTGCTTCATTACTTACTTCGCTCGCACTGGAAAACCCTTTCATCCATCATACTTTGTAACCCGCTACTCCGTCCGTTACACTGTTCCAGAACGACGACCGGCGACGACGTCCAACGATAAATTGATTTCTACTTTCTTTGAAGTTTTGCTCTTGCCCAGCCACACCGCACCGCTGGGAAAAGCGGAAATCGACAGAGAAAAATTGCTGATCCCATCGATTCCAGAGAGGGGATTTTTCACTTTACTTTCTTTGGCTGCTGTCGTGGCGGCCTGCCGGCCGGCAGCGCCAAGTAAGTAAGTTCAACTCTCCTGGGAGACTTCTTCTAACGTTCTGCTGTGTTGTTGGTTTGTTGTTGGCGAAAGCCTTTAAAGAGGGAATATCTATCATCCCGTAAGCGCACGCGGGGGCATTATGGCTTCAAAACGTTTATTCCCCCCGTCTATGGGCAAGTGCCAGGCCCGAGGAATAACAGCGACAACAACAACAACAAAAACAGCTGAAGGCAACATAGGCAAACACTTTGTCGCTTGCGAGCATAATCAATCGATATGTTTATTGGTGGGGCCTGCCTGCCAATGCCTATTCGCCAGGGTAAACATCAGGCAGAGGGCGGGCCAAGTGTCAGCGGCAGCTGTCGAAGCGCGGAAGAAAATCGATGGAAGGTGTTGTGCAAAGTGATTGAAAATTTAAGCCCATGTGATTTATTTTTGCCGGGAGTGTTTGTGCTGCTTTACGTTTTGGCAAAGTCATTCTGTGATGGGTCTTGGGACGACTTCGTTTGTTGATGGGGGATGATTACGAGGACAGTTTTTGGTACGAAAAGTTTTGAATCAATCGATAAGACTTGAAAAATAAAAATAGAGATCATTTTAGAGCATAGACACAGATACTGAAGAACAATTCTCATAATGAGCAGACGATTGGTGATCGAAAGGTGGAAGATGCACTTTGACCAGAACCTTAACGATGTGGAGAACATAATCATCAGAAGGCTGACTGATAAGGCATTTAAAAATTCTCTGTGGCTTCACCTCATAGCTGTTCGTTATCTATCTGGACTAAGATAGGCTCTGTTGAGGCGCAATACAGTGTCAAAAGCGCAAAGCTCTCGAATCGATGGCGGGATAAATGAATCACAAGACCTTGGGATGCCACGGAATACCAGATCCGGCTCGAAGGACGAACTATTGAGGTGCCGCGGTGCCTCAAACAGAAATTGGAGCTCTCCTTATATAGATCCCATGAAAGCATCCATGGAGAAATTCCGAAGGATATCTTTCGAGAAAGTCTTGGAAAAAAAATTAGGAAAATATTTACATGGAGGATCATTCGGAGAAATTCCTGAAGTAATCACTGTATGCAATTTGGCAGAATTGTCTGGAGGAATTGCAGCTTGAATAACTGAAAGTAGTCTTGCAAGAATCTGTGGAGGAATATTTTAGAAAAAAAAAACCGGAAAAATTCATAGGTAGATTTTTGAAAGGATCCAAGGTGACATTTCCACAGCAATCCTTGGAGAAATTTGATAAGCAAATGAAATCAGAATCTTCCAAAGCAATCCTTGGAGAAATTTCTAGACGAACTTTAAAAGAGTTTCTGAAGGAGGATAATTTAGAAAAGGAACTTTGAAGGAATTTCTTGATAAATCCTTGAAGGTTTCATTAAAGAATCCCTAGAAGAATTTCTGAAAAATAACTTAGCAGGCATTTTCCCAATAAAATTGTTGGAGAAATTCCTGCTGCAGTCATTGAGAAAAAAAATCATGTTAATCCCCGGGAGGAATTTGAGTAAAATCCTTTAAAAAAAGATTTTTAAAAGAATTGCTGAAAGATTTCTTAAGTAAGCTTTGGAGAAATTTCTAGAGGAATCATCAGTGGAACTACAGGAGGAATGGCTGTAGGAGTCTCTGGATAATTTATGAATCTTTGGAGAAATTCCTATCTAATCTTTGGATGAGTTTCTGCTGAAATAACAGAAAAATCATTCATGAAAAATTTACCTTAAAGATTCCGGAAAATCTCCCAGAAAAAGTTTTCCGGAAAATAAAGAATCTATGAAATAATTTCTAAGAAACCTGTAAATGAATTTCGTAAGGCACTTAAGACACTTCTAAAGGAATTCAAGGAAAAAATTACGTTATCAAGCCCTGGAAGATATTCTGCTAAGGATTCCAGAAGGATTTCAATGGCAGCAATGGAGCCACATTGGAGTGCTGGAAAACATTTTCGGATGACTATCTACAGGAATATATTGAAGAAATCCTGATGGAAATTTTGCAGTAATCCCTGAATTTTGGAAAAAAAATATTCGAAGTATATCTTAAGAAATTCAGGAAGAAGCAATGAAGGATTATTTCAAGAAATCATCGGAAGATTATGTATTGGTATGGCTAAACTGCCCCCACTCGCATAACTGTCCCATATGAATGGGAATCCCAGCAAAGACGGGACTGTTATGCGAGTGCGGGCAGTAAAGACATTTCTTAATTTCTCAAGAAACCCGTTTAGATTTATTACAAGAATCTTTCAAGGAAACTTTGGAGAATTTTCCGAAAGCATGTAAGAAGAAAATTTCCGTGAAAATGTCTTCTATAAAATTTCGTAAATGATTGAAAAGAGTATTCCAACGGAGCTCCAGAAAGATGTTCTGAAAAACTTTCCTGAAAAAAAATTAATAAAACATCCATGAGAGAGTGTCTAATGGAATTCCGGAAGGAATTTCTAAAGAAATCTCTATCCAATTTCCAGAAGAAACTTCCTGAAAACCGCTTTGGAATGGAGGAATCTTAAAAATAAACCCGATTAAGATTCTACAAAGAACTACTTCGAAAATTTTCTGAAGGATTCTCTAGCAAAGTTTCCATAGGAATTCCTGGCAAAATGTTTCAATACACTCAAACCTCCATTTAAGTAATGAGTCGGGGATACTTAAATGGATCCATTACGTAAATGGATTCATTACGTAAATGGATTCTGTTTTTGACTTAAATAGAGTTCATGCTTTTCCATTGCAGTTTCGTCAAAACATTTACAGTATTATCGAAATAAGCCAATAGACCGTTAGGCCGAAAACGTTATTAGGTCGAAAGGGCCATTAGGCCGAAAAAGTTGTTAGGTCGAAGAGGTCATCAGGCCGATACATATATCGTTTGGTAGGAAAACGGTCGTGTGGCTGAAAAATATTGTAACATCAAAGTGTTTATTTGGCCGAATAGATCATTAGGTGTAATTGGTAATTGGGCCGAATAGGTCATTAAGCCGAATAGGCCATTAGGCCGAATATGTCATTAGGCCGAATAGGTCATTAGGCCGAGTAGGTCATTAGGCCGAATAGGTCATTAGGCCGAATAGGTCATTAGGCCGAATAGGTCATTAGGCCGAATAGGTCATTAGGCCGAATAGGTCATTAGGCCGAATAGGTCATTAGGCCGAATAGGTCATTAGGCCGAATAGGTCATTAGGCCGAATAGGTCATTAGGCCGAATAGGTCATTAGGCCGAATAGGTCATTAGGCCGAATAGGTCATTAGGCCGAATAGGTCATTAGGCCGAATAGGTCATTAGGCCGAATAGGTCATTAGGCCGAATAGGTCATTAGGCCGAATAGGTCATTAGGCCGAATAGGTCATTAGGCCGAATAGGTCATTAGGCCGAATAGGTCATTAGGCCGAATAGGTCATTAGGCCGAATAGGTCATTAGGCCGAATAGGTAATTAGGTTGAATAGGTCATTAGGCCGAAGGTGTCATTTGGCCGAAGGTGTCATTTGGCCGAATAAGTCATTAAGG
This sequence comes from Aedes albopictus, assembly GCF_035046485.1. Classification (NCBI taxonomy): domain Eukaryota; kingdom Metazoa; phylum Arthropoda; class Insecta; order Diptera; family Culicidae; genus Aedes; species Aedes albopictus. Next base: position 397,047,765 of record NC_085138.1, on the reverse strand, counting down.
CATTAGGCATTAGGCCGAATAGGTCATTAGGCCGAATAGGTCATTAGGCCGAATAGGTAATTAGGCCGAATAGGTCATTAGGCCGAATACCCAAGCAACACACATGTTATAATAGAGTTACGACAGCGCAAGTTTTGGTTGTATAGAAGTTTATTTTACGTAATTCTAACATTGTGTTGAAATAACGTAAAATAAACTTCTATACAACCAAAACTTGCGCTGTCGTAACTTTTATATAACATGCGTGTTACTTGGGTAGTTAATTAGGCCGAATAGGTCATTAGGCCGAATAGGTCATTAGGCCGAATAGGTCATTAGGGGTAATAGGTCATTAGGCCGAAAAAGTCATTAGGCCGAATAGGTCATTAGGCCGAATAGGTAATTAGGTTGAATAGGTCATTAGGCCGAAGGTGTCATTTGGCCGAAGGTGTCATTTGACCGAATAAGTCATTAAGGCTGAATAGGTCATTAGGCTAAATAGTCCATTAGGACGAATGGGTCATCAAAAAGTATGTACAAGAAACCTTGCTCGTCATACAGGTCGGACTCGATTATCCGGGTGACTCCAAAATTATTTCACCCCGGATAATCGAATCACCCGGATAATCGAGCCATGCTTCTCTTCTTTTATTTTTGATGTTCTTCAATCAAAAACTGTTCGTTAAACATAGAAGCTAACATACATAACGTTGTAGTGCCTAAACTCAACGTCTAGTATTATTACAACCATGTTTTTTGAAAATGAAATTTTAGCTGAAAATGTGAAAAAATAGAAACAATTTTTAAATAGGCTAAATCCTACTTACAGGTATTGTATTTGATGTTTATCACATTTGTTGACATATTGTAATCTGAAAATTTGTAAACAAAGCAAAAACAAACTTTTCCCCGGATAATCGAGCCATTTTTTCCGGATAATCGAGCCCCGGATAATCGGGCCCCCGGTTAATTGAACCCCCGGATAATCGAGTCCGACCTGTACAGCCTACCCTCCATGAGTAGATGTTCCTTGACTCGATATCGACTCATGGAGGTAAATTTTTCCATACTGAAAAATAATTTCTGGGTTACTATGATAGTCCTTCCAAAATGCCTCCAAAAGGATTTCTGTTCCACTTCTCGATATTTCCATGAATCGATGGTCCCTTTAATATCGACACATGGAGGTTTTACTATATTTAGACCTTTCCGGCCTAAAGACCTTTTCGGCCTAAAGACCTTTTCGGCCTAAAGACCTTTTCGGCCTAAAGACCTTTTCGGCCTAAAGACCTTTTCGGCCTAAAGACCTTTTCGGCCTAAAGACCTTTTCGGCCTAAAGACCTTTTCGGCCTAAAGACCTTTTCGGCCTAAAGACCTTTTCGGCCTAAAGACCTTTTCGGCCTAAAGACCTTTTCGGCCTAAAGACCTTTTCGGCCTAAAGACCTTTTCGGCCTAAAGACCTTTTCGGCCTAAAGACCTTTTCGGCCTAAAGACCTTTTCGGCCTAAAGACCTTTTCGGCCTAAAGACCTTTTCGGCCTAAAGACCTTTTCGGCCTAAAGACCTTTTCGGCCTAAAGACCTTTTCGGCCTAAAGACCTTTTCGGCCTAAAGACCTTTTCGGCCTAAAGACCTTTTCGGCCTAAAGACCTTTTCGGCCTAAAGACCTTTTCGGCCTAAAGACCTTTTCGGCCTAAAGACCTTTTCGGCCTAAAGACCTTTTCGGCCTAAAGACCTTTTCGGCCTAAAGACCTTTTCGGCCTAAAGACCTTTTCGGCCTAAAGACCTTTTCGGCCTAAAGACCTTTTCGGCCTAAAGACCTTTTCGGCCTGAAGACCTTTTCGGCCTAAAGACCTTTCGGCGTAAAGACCTTTTCGGCCTTAACACCTTTTGCGGTCTAACGATTTTTGCGGCCCAATGACGCATTCAGCCTAATGACCTATTCAGCCTATTGACCTGTTCGGCCTAATGACGTGTTCACCCTCATGACTGGGCCGAAAAGGTCCCTATTCGGCCCATTCAGCCTAATGACCTTTTCGAAGAACAGATGTTTTCGAAAGCGTAGCACATTTACATTTGTTTTGCTGTGGATACAGTCAAATTCTATTAAAGTTGCGTTACTTAAAAGGAGGGACTTTAATAGAATTTACTTTAATGGATTCGACTTAAATGGAGGTTTGAGTGTACATCCCAGGAGGTGTTCCTGAAGGAAACTGTGGAGGATTTTTATCAATAAGTTCATAGAGGATTTTCCGAAAAAAAAATTTCTTGAAAAAATTGCCTAATGAAACCGATTGGATCATCGGAAGAATTTCCATTTTTTTTTGTATCTGTATTAACGAGATTTTTAGCCCTAGGCTAGTTCATCTCGGAACCCACGCTTTTTTTCCCTTCCGAAGGAACAACTCACATTTTATGAGTTTGTCGGGAGTGGGATTCGATCCCAGGTCCTCGGTGTGATGGTCAAGTGTTCTAACCATCACACCAGGTCCGCTCCAAAGGAATTTCTAAAGAATTCTGAAAGAATCGCAGGAGGAATTTCTGAAGGAATAGATCAAAGATCAAAGATCTTAGATCAAGATCAAAGCTTTGCGTGCCGCCATATATAGTACGTATATTACTAATTTTTGAAAAATATTAAATCCCGATTACTGCATCAGCAGAATAAAGAACTGTTATATTTGTTATATCTGATTCGGATCCCGTGATAGAGCATTTCAATACCTTTTTAGCCTCACTGACTTGACTTAACTTGACAAATTGCGAGTTTTCCAACTAATTGGTGCATTGCTAGGGTTTTTTTTTGGCTTTGGAGATCTTTCCCGTGGGCAACCCCCTTGAAACCTTCAGAAAGGACCTGAAAAGCCTTGAACTGCATTGAAAAACCTTGAAACGACTTGAAACACTTTTGAAATACCCACCAAATCCCTTGTGAAACTGATCCGAGAGCACCCCTTAAAAGCCCCCTGAAACCATTTGAAACGCTCTGGAACGCATCGAAACGTTTTGAAACGCTTCAGACGCTATACAAGAGGTGGTCCAAGGGTTCGAAGTCAGTCACGTAGGTCATACGTAGTACTGGTGCCATGTGGTCAAAATCGACCGTTAAGTGGCCGCGGGGAGATGCTCGTTGCTGCAGGCTATGCAGCTATCTTTGACGGAGCGATGTGCACTAGTCCCTCTCTGAAGCGATGGCTTCTTGGTAGTTCCCGAAGAGATGAAGGGTTTGGCGACCATGGAAATGTTGTTTGGTGGGTCAAGAAGAGAGTAGTCCTTACTTTTGTTATAAAAGACGGTCCCTAACCCCACACTATCTGGACCTCCCCGCTCAGGAGTCTGTTGAGCGAATTATCCCTCATGAAGAAAAAACATTGAACCGCTTCTGAAATCCCCATAAAACCCACATGTAACCGACTTGAGAGCCCGTGTAGCCTCCTAAACCCTTTTTAACCCATGGAACTGACGTGAGAACCCCGAAGGAAACTGACATGAACCTGTGCTGCTCAAAAACCTTCACAAACCCTTTCTAAATCCCTCTTCAAACCACTTCTGAATCCCTCCAAAACTCCCTGAAACGCCTTGAACGCCCTGAGATGCCAACGCTTCTAAAAATTTCTCTTGAACCTCCACGGAACTAACTGAAGCGCTTCTCAAACCCATCCTCAAAACTCCGTGAAGTTCAGCCAAAGGAACCCCCTGAACCCCCGAAGGAACAGTTTCAGGGCGTTTGTAGGTGCTTCAATGAGGCTTCACGAAGGGTTTCAGATGACTATCAGCGGGGCCTAAGAGAGGGTTGATGAAACTTTCAGGAGGCTTTATAAGGGTTTTCAACAATTTTTAGGGTAATCCGAAGAGCTGGGTTTCAGACGTTTATTAAGCCTTTAGTGGTGTTTCAGAGGGTTTCTGGGTCAAGGGTTCCTAGGGGTTTCATGAGCTTTCAGTGTATTTTGAGGGCCTTTAGTGGGTATTTTTTGGAGTGTCAGGTGGACTCCTGTGATTTCATGAGATTTCCTAAGGGTTTCATACCGGTTTTGAGAAGCTTCAGCAGGTTTCAGGAGAGCTGCAGAAGGGTTTCGTAAAGCAAGCAGACCTTTCAGGTGTTTGCAAAGAGTTTCAGGTAGCATTAAGCAAAATTTGCTGTGACACCGATTCTTGGTGGTCGGACGCAATATCGGCTCTACGTTTGTCCCATATATCAAGCAAGCTCCGACTCCATTTTCGATTTCTGTAATGGTTTTTGGGTTTCGAGAACAGTAGGTTGCTGGCCTAAGGTCCCTTATCCACCGTAGTGGGACTGCCACCTTAGGTATAGCTTCCGGTGGCGGAGCACTTCATAGTCAGCCGCTGGATGCCAGAATAGATGCTGTTTGAGCCACACCTCCATGGTGAACAGACGCTTGGGACGTACCTCCTCAATTTAGTTTAAGTCAGAAGAACAGCAGTGTCCAGACCAGGCTACACTACCAGCTAAGCACACAACTGGTAGCGGTCTTTGTCAACGGTTGACCCGTGGAAGCATGATGTAGGAGCTTGTGAAGACCAGAGCTATGTTGAAAGCTCTCCTTATCGACTCACCATTTTACAGACCAAACCACATTTCTTCATCAACTCCAAATAGCAGACTGAGGCCATCCATTCCATTGCTTGCTAACAACGCCAATAACATCACCAACAAACCAAATTTCACAGCTAATTTGAGCCACACATTCCAATAGATCGCATTCGTATGATATTCCTCATCATTGCCTCCACCATCATCGTGTCAGCTGTCTCTTTAGGGAGACAATCGCAGTCTTTCTTGCAGTAGGTACGGGTATGTGCTATAGCTGGCGAAGGTGGAAGCAATCCGATCCGGTCTGTTGGAGAGACGACGATGACGACGACGGGGGAAGAGATGACGTTAATTAGAAACGTTTCCCATTGTGTTTCTCTAGCTCGTATTCGAACGAACAAACCAAACGCTGGCTGACTGGCTGCTTAGCAGAGATCTCGGTCCCAGAAATTGTCTTATTATCTCGTAGCTAAAACAAGACAGGTACACTCTGCCGGTATGTAGCTATCGGGTAGGTGTGTACATAGCGAACGCATATAGCGCAAACGTTCCGAGAAATACACTTTGAATGCATTTAAGCTCGTCGGCGTAGTCGTCGTCGTCGTTCGTTGGATGAAGAAGCATGAGCTATAAGCAGCAATAATAATACACACTTTTTCCCCTTCAGCAGAGGTGACATTAGACAATAAGTTCTCGCTGATGGGGCTTATCTCGGCTGTTTTTGGGCACAATTTTTAGCTTTTTCGGTTGAGGTGCTTGGAAAATGAACGTGTCGAGATTTTCTCCAATTGCAGTCAAAATCGGTGAAAGACGTGCCCATAATTTCTCCAGTGTGGTGAAGGGCTTCGTTAGGATCTGCCTTGGCAAAGCTGCCTCCCGTCATCGTCGTTCGGGGTTGTTTCTACGTATTTCTCCAGGCAATACACTCACGTAGGGGAAAGTGTGGCAAAATGCTTTCTAAGGGCTCTGCAAGTTTTAAAAAATACATAAAAAAAGAAAAAATCGATATAAATTTCATTGAATTGTTGCATGCCGGTGAAACGTGGAATGTATCAGTGAAGAACGCTTCATGGCTGCAGCTCTGTGGTATATAATCCGTAACATCTCAGTAGAAGTGAACCGAGGCAGATTCTGAGGTTCCTGACGTCGCACCCTATCCAGCTCCAGAGTCACGTTATCCTCCGTTGGGCTATTTATGCCAAAAGTCCCTGCCCGGCCCATTGAAGCATTATTCACCCATATCCCCAATCGTTTCTGCATTTCGTCGTTTTCTTTTTCCAGGTTATAAAGCACATCATCTCATCTCAGTGTTGTGTGTCACTTTTGCCCCTCTCAACTCCTACCCTCCCATCCCAACCCACCAGCCCACCTGTGTGTGCGGTGCAATCCCACCCGACTACCGACCGACCGGCTGAAGGAGGTACCTCAGCTTGAAGAAGATCTTGCACGACGACTCCTCTATGACATTGCCTTTGAGTCTTGTCTCGGTGACGTGTGTTGGTTGATGCTCTGAGGCTGCTCGAGAGGAGAACATCTCATATCCCGACCGGCGGCTATAGCAGGAGAAGCCAACGAACCAACGTTAGGAGAGGAACCCGGCTGAGCCAAGCCAAGCCGGGCGAGGGCAAGGTGCCTTCAGTGCTGGCTGGTGCTGGTGCGGCAGCGAACGAGATGGAGGCTATTGTTACCACTTGATATCTCGACTCGACATGACTAGACAAAGTGTCTACATAAATCTATTATATTCCATATCATGCCTGACATGTTCTATTCATATCGTTGGGTTTTATTTTTCACCGGGTAGCTCACCCGTGCACAAAGCGGTGTGTGGATCTTGGTCGGGGCTCTCTCTGCTGGTGAGTCGATGACGATCGGTTTGCTGCAGTTTCCTTCTCCCGTGGATGTGTGTCTCCGTGTGTTTTGCAAGCACCCAGTACCAGTGCCTTGTTGTTCGGGGGCAATGCAGTTTGTGTTATGACAAGTGTGAAAATTGTTGAGAATTTCCTTGTCGAGGCGATAATGATGATTCAACAATTGCCCCGTGCGGGATCTTGGTGGTTGATGGTTTTTTCGATTGGATGAATAACAATCTATTATGGTACACGTTATTCTTGATCGTGACAGATAAGTGTGCTCGATACAAAAAGATACAAGAAACACCATGGAATTAGAGAATACTCAAACCTCTAACTAAGTACTATCCAGAAACCTCCATTAAAGTTATATAAAATTAATGATCTCTTTCAGAATTATAAATAATTCGCTAAAACTCACTGATGTCTCCTGAAACTTCCGCTGAAATCTCAAAAAAAAAAATAGCGATGGATGATTTCAAATCGAAATTTACACCGACTGATATGATATCATGGGCTGCAAAACGGTGAGTCGAAAATGACAAGTTCGTACCTCATGCTTCCACGGGTCAAGCGATAACAAAAGCCGCCAGCTAAGAGTTATGTGCTTAGCTGGTAGTGCAGCCTGGGCACTGTTGTCATTCTGACTTCAGCTAGATTGAGGAAGTACGTCTCGAGCGTCGGTTCACCAAGGAGGTGAGGCTCAAATAGCGTCTGTTCTGGCATCCAGTGGCTGAGTATGAAATTCTCCTCTACCGGAAGCTATACCTAAGGTGGCTGCCCCCACCACGGTAGATAGGGGACATTAGGCCAACAACCTACTGTTTCCGAAACCCAAAAAAACGTTACAGAAACCCAAAATGAAAGATTACGAACTGGTTCAATGGCAACGACTTTTAGCGCGAAACAACGGTCAAGAATTGGAACTTGGAATGTATTAACCCTAGCCCAGCAGGGTAAACTGGCACAACTAGCCAATGAGGCATGCCGTATGAAGCTAGAGATCCTAGGACCAACCAAAGTCCGTTGGCCGAACTTTGGAGAACACAGATTGGCGTCGGGTCAAATTCTGCTATACTCTGACTTGCGAGGTGAACACGCTCCTCGTCACGGTGGAGTTGGTTTACTGCTCAGCGCTCACGCCCACGCAGCGCTCATGAAGTGGGAACCTATTATTGAGGAGATAATTGTAGCCAGATTTAGAACAAGGGTTCGAAACCTTACCATGATCCAATGTTACGCGGCAACCGATGCTGACGAATTGCAAGACAAAGAGAACTTTTACAGTCAACTGAATGCTGTCGTGGACAAGATTCCGAATGGTGATATCAAGGCCCTCATGGGCGACTTCAATGCGAAGGTTGGTTCCGATAACTCGGACTATGAGCACGTCATGGGACGCCATGGTCTTGGAGAAATTAGCGAAAACGGAGAGCTGTTTGCAGTGTTTTGTGGCAACAATGACATGGTGACTGGGGGATCGCTCTTTACTTATCGACCAGCGCACAAAGTGACATGGATTTCCCGTGATGGCGTCACGGAAAATCAAATCGACCACATCTGCATCAGCCGGAAATGGAGACGGAGCCTTCTTGATGTGCGGAACAAACGTAGCGCCGACAAAGCGTTCCTAATCGGCGAGATTCGACTGCGTATTGCCAGGATCCAACGACAGGAGCAGAAAATCGGGCGCCGGGTCAACACACGCCCACTGGAAGACGCTGCGGTAAAAAGGTCCTTCGTCAAGGAGCTAGAGAACCGTGCTGCGGATATTCCAGCAGGTGGAAGCGTAGAAGATCAACGGAGCGCCATTAAGAACGCCTTCATCGCCACCGGCGAGAATAATTTGGGTGAGCTACGGACCCGGAGAAAGCAGTGGATCACAGATGATACCTGGAGGAAGATAGAGGAGCGAAGGAACGCCAAAGCCGCGATAGAGCGAGCGAAAACACGAGGAGCCAAAGTCGTAGCCCGTCAGCGTTATTTGGCTCTCGAGAAGGAAGTTAAACGCTCATGTAGATGGGACAAAAGAGCGTGGGCGAACTCCCTAACCAACGAAGGCGAGAAAGCCGCAAACACAGACGATATCCGTCTCCTCTACGATGTTTCTCGTCGCCTTAGTGGGACCAAGATAAATGCTACGATGCCCGTGAAAGACACGTCTGAACAGTTACTGACCAACCCGGCTGACCAGTTGAAACGCTGGTTCGAGCACTTCGGAGACCTTTTTCAAGTCTCGGACACGCCATCAATACCTCAACATGATCCGCCAAGAGTTCGACGCATTACCCGTGTCAACACCGAAGCTCCATCAGTGCAGGAGATAATAACAGCCATCCGTAGTATGAAATCGAACAGGGCCCCAAGAGTCGATCGCATATCAGCTGAGATGCTCAAAGCTGACCCCGTAGTATCCGCACAACTACTGTATCAATTATTCTGCAACATATGGGAAACCGTGACATTTCCGGCTGAAAGGATGCATGGCGTCTTAGTAAAGGTACCCAGAAAGGGTGACCTGATTGTATGCGATGATTAGCGGGGCATCATGTTACTGTGTATCGTTCTCAAAGTCCTCTGCAAAGTGATCCTTAACCGGATACAGGAGAAGATTGACGCAACTCTCCGACGGCAGCAAGCAGGATTCCGTGCCGGACGATCCTGTGTGGACCATATTGTCACGTTCCGTATCATTCTGGAGCAAATCAATGAATTAGAGTCTCTCTACCCGGTGTTCATTGATTACCGAAAAGCTTTCAACCGTCTCAATCCCGAAAACATGTGGGAAGCCCTCCGGCGCAAGGGTGTCCCTGAGAAAATCATCGGCCTCATTGAAGCACAGTACAGGGCATTTTCGTGCAGAGTACTGCACAACAGTGTTTTGTCCGATCTCAATCGGGTCGTTGCTGGAGTGAGGCAAGGATGTGTACTATCACCGCTACTGTTCCTCATCGTAATCGACGAGATCCTGGTAGGTGCCATTGATCGTGAACTAAATCGTGGATTGCTGTGGCAGCCCATTACCATGGAGCACCTAAATGACTTCGAATTGGTCGATGACGTTGCTCTCCTAGCTCAACGGCGCTCTCATATGCAGAGCAAGCTCGATGATCTTGCCAATCGCTCGTCAGCGGCAGGTCTTACTATCAACGTCGACAAGACCAAATAGTTGGATATAAACACGGCAACCCTTCCAGCTTTACGGTAGCTGGGCAATCAGTGGAGAATGTTGAAAGCTTCCAATATCTTGGTAGTCAAATGGTGGCCGATGGTCGCACCAAGATCGACATAGGTACGGATCAAGAACGCGAAGGCTGCTTTTGTGAGTTTAAGGAATGTATGGAAAAACAACCAGATCAGTCGACGCACCAAAATCCGAATGTTCAACTCGAACGTGAAATCTGTGCTGATGTACGCCTGTGAAACTTGGTGTGCATCAGTGGAGAACATGCAACGGCTGCAGGTCTTCATCAGTAGATGCTTGCGGTATGTAATTCGTGCATGGTGGCCTCACAACTGAATCTTCAACGTGGAGCTCCATCGTCGATGTCATCAAAGGGGCTGTCTATAAACCACGTGGTCATTTTTTTGGGACTTTTCAACCCTCCCCCCCCCTCCCCCGCGTGGTCATTTGTCCATACAATTTTTTTTTATTGTCCATACAAAATGGTCATTGGCCGAGCCCCCCATCATGACCACGTGGTTTATGGACAGCCCCAAAGGCCGATAGCGGCAGAAATTCGGGAGCGAAAGTGGAGGTGGGTCGGAAACGGAAACGAAATCTGCATGCAAGCGATAGCCTGGAACCCAGCAGGACAATGCAGCAAAGGCAGACCCACAGGCTCATGGCGGCGCAGCCTCAACAACGAAATCAAGCAAGTCGACAGAAGTTTGACCTGCCCACAGGTCATGGCGATGGCGGGCAATCGTCCAGGATGGAGATCTTTCAAATCGACCCTCTGCACCACCATGGGTGCTCAGGACTGAAAGCAGTAGTTGGTCTCTCCTTTCCGCTCGTCTAGCTTTTGATGTTGCTGCAACTCCTTCATCTGACAAGCGTTGGATATTGAAACGCTTGGTTAGAATGTTTCTTAAAAACGTGACACTGGATAATAACGGCCGAAGTTTTGTGACTACAATATACAATAATGATTCGAGTAAATGTTTGGCTCTCTGTAGGACATCACAGGGACTAATTGTGCACGTAAAAACTCCGCCATCTGCATGCATATAGATGTTCTTCCACGTGGTTAAAGATTTAGCTAAGCAAGGCTTCTACGATAAGCGTTTTCTTGCTATTGCCGGAAGCCGATAAACTGTTTCAAAAAGTAATTTTAACTTTTTGGAAGTTTCTTGAATCAAAGAAAACATCCAGCACGGTTCGGTTGGTATATTTGAAAATTGGTAAATTCAATATCGAACTAAACTTTGTTTCCACAACAGAAACACAATACAGCATCAAAGATGAAATTTGTAGCATCAGAGCCGGGGGCTGGAGGTCGAATGTGTAATGAAGCGCTTGCCCTTTCCTTAAACTTCGTCATTTCCCATACAGTACGTTCATATCCCGGTTCGTTCTACACCTTCGCGTAACAAACTGTACACAGGTACAACCAGAGAGCGTCAATATTTGAATATCGTTAATAACTCAACGCTCAAAGCTCATCATCAGCAATAGCGCTTCAAGGAGCGCAATAAAAAGAAATCAGTGTCTTCTGCCACTAACCAGCGCAGCGAGCGCCACCGTGCAATGCTCGTCGACATCGTTGTTGAGTTTTCATTTATTCACTTGTGCACAATCAGCGTCGTCGCCGTGTTAAAAGTCTCTTCCCGCACTTACCTCCGGCAATGAATTAGGTTGACATATGGCATTAAGTCATCAGTTCTCGCCCCCTGTTAGGCGGAATCATCATAATTACCGTCACGCAAAGCTTGTTGCAAGCGAAAGGAGGCTGACTGGGGTCTGTAGTGCGTCTGAGCTGGGTACGCGCGTATGGACCACAGTAGAGATCACTAGACCACCGTACGGTACTTTCTTCTCGCTACTGGCTGGGTCTAGACCTAGACGACGAGATTGATTGGCTCCATCGCGGTCGCGACCGGTGGCTGGAAAAGTTGCCACCGCGCGTCCGTTGTTAAGAGCCACGTTCGTCATCTGGTGGCGTCGCGTCGCGTCGTCGTCGGTTTAGAAACTATTGATTGTTGTCAGTTTAGTTTACGTCTCTGGGAACGAGTCTGTGTGGTAGCTATATGTACCTAAGGTTTCCAGATTGATGATGATCGTGAAAGTAGACTGCCGCCGTCGTCTGTCTTAACAGCAGCAATGGAACAAATTAGCTTCTGGGACCACGATGGCTAGACACTTCGGGCACGAGTGATAGTACAGCTGCTTGGATTGATATGGGCATAGGTGGTTTCGGGAAATGTAGTAGGGGTTTTCAATGCACCCGAAAATTACGACCTCATAGATTTAAACATATTTGTTATGAGGGCATGCAGGGCTTTGTAAAAAAAAGCTCCCAGAAAGTCTTTTGGAACGCCAAGAATTACCCTAAACGCATTGAAACGCTTTTAAACACCTTTGAGACCCCCTGATACTCCCATGAAGCTCAGCTGTGGAGTCCTCTTCAAAACCATAAGAAACCTACTAGAACGCATCAAAACGGCTCTGGAACCTCGAGGCATGATACTCACTTGAGAGCCTGTATAGCCTCCTAAAACCCCTCTGAAACCTTCTGAAACTCCCTCAAACTCCCTGATACACCTTGAAACGTCTTTGAAAACACCCTGAAACTAGCCTGGGAGCTTATGAAGACCCTAAAAATCATAATAAACCTCATGAAACGCTTCTGAAATCCCTCGAAACCTTCTGAAACTCAATAAAACGTATTGAAATGCCTCTGAAACTCCCGGAAAACCTCGTATATCCCTTTGAAACCTTATGAAATGCCCTAGAACGGATTGAAACGCCTTTAACAGAATTCCTTTTAATATATCTATGAAAAATTTCTCCCGGTATTATTTTTCTGGATCCCCCCTTTTCGGGTGTATACGAATCATCTTCAAGAAATTCTAGCATTGGGTTAAAATTACATAACGTTGGCTCATGTGCAGCCAAAGACCTGCGCAGGCGTGACTCTGGTTGTGACGTGTGTGCTGCTTGGGGTTTTCATGGAGGTTCTGTGAAGACTTGTGACTAAGTTGAACTCAAGATTTCATCCACAGATTTTCCAGTTGGCCTTGTGGGTAAGTCTTTGGATCGCCAATCCGGAGATGGCAGGTTCGATTCCCGTTCCGGTCGGGAACTTTTCTCGACTGCCCTGGGTATAGTGTATCATTGTACTTGCCTAGTTATTTACAAATTCATGCAGGCAAAAAGCCCTTCAATTAATAACTGTGGAAGTGCTCAAACAACACTAAGTTGAAATTAGGCAGGCCAAGTTCCAGTGAGAACGTAGAACCACAAAGAAGAAGAAGAAGAAGAAGAAGTTTCCCATAAATTACTTCCAAATAAGCTTGTGGGAATTCTCCCGTATTTCATTCTTGGACTTTTTTAGGTTTCTAGAATTTCTACTCGACGTTTTCACCAGTATTTTTCCGGCAGTACTTTTTCCGTGGTTTTCCAGGAATTTTCGGAATTTGTTATAGAGAAATTCGCGTCATTTCTCTCAGAGTATTTTCCGGGATTTCTGCTCTTCTACCGGGATTTTTCCTAGATGTTCTCTGGACAGGACATTCTTGTAAAATCTCCATTCAAGAATTCTGTATAAGTTGAGTGCCTACTGGAACTTAGCTTCCTTTTAGAATTTCACCTGAAATTTATCTCGGGCTTCCTACGGGTAATTCATTTTCCATTAAGAAAAAGTATGTGAGAAATATTTTGAATGCTCTCAAGGATTTTTAAGAAGCCCAGAAAATAACCCTGATAGAAACTCTGGGAAAAACCTAGCAAAAATAAAATAAAAAACGTTGAAAATTTCTGAGAAAATTTCATTAGTAACTGTAGTAGAAATCCTAGAAGAACCACTGAAATAAATCCTGGAGAACAGTTACAGGATTATTCCCCAGATTGCTAACAAAGCTGCTCCCGAGATTTCTCTCAGAGATTTACAAGAAGCTTCTTCCAGAGTTTGCTCTATTCTATTATTATAACTTCTAATTCATGCTTTCCACTAGACATTCTACCAGGATCTCTGTACAAGTTCATCCCTTAGCTTCTGTAAAAGTCTCTTGCGCCAATTGTCCGGAGAGGTCTTCTAGAATTTCTCTTGAAGGATCTCTGGGATTGCTTTCAACAATTATTCCAGAGCTCTTCCTCAGTACTGTCAGCGTCCCCTACATTGGTACGCCCTGATGGAAATGATTTCTTTTAATGATTGACTCTGGAAAACCCTACATGCACTATTATTTTACATTTTTTTTTCTATAATTGATGCAGAAGGGACATTCTTGCTAGAATTTCTTATGTGAGCTTAGCAAGAATTCTTAAAAAAAAAAATCTAGAAAGAATCTCCAGGTTAACCTTCAAGGATACCAGTAATGCCATATATATAGATTTATCTGTATTATACAGATTTTTGACCAAAATGTTGTATGGGATAAAGATTTTTGAACGGGTGATACAGAAAATCATCTGGCATCGCTGAGGGATACCGTCAAAAACTCCTTGGGACGTATCAAAAATTTTCCTTCAGGACTTATCAAAGGTTTTCTGTAATGATTACAAAAAGTATATTCTTGCACGATTTCTTCTGTTTGTTGCATGAATTCCACTTAGTATCTTTTCAAAATGTATTCCTGTTAAGTGTCCACGCATATATGCAAACAATTCCTCAGAGATTGTATCAGGATCAGGAATTTTCCCAGGAATTGTCCTGAGAACTTCTTCAGGAATTTCTCCAGAAGTTTTCCAAAAAAAAATCTAGAGAATAGTTTAAGGGTTTCCTTAAAAATTGCTTCCCAAATTCCTCCTAGGATTGTTTAAACGATGCTATAGAAAATTCCTTCAAGGATTGCTACATGAGGTGATGCTTCTAGAAGAATTTTCGGAAAAATCCCAAAGGAAAACTCCTACAAAAAATCTGACTACATTACACACACTTAATTTTTTTTTCACTATATCTCGGCATATTTCCTTGCTTTTTACCGAGATTGGCACCGCCGAGCGCTCAGTAAACATGTTTTTCAACGAAATCTCAGCAATCGTGGTGTTTGTTAGCTGAGATTCAGGATTTTTTTTTGCCGAAATGCAGCTAACAAACTTCATTTTTCACCGAGATTCAGTATGAATATTTGCTGAGCTACGGCGGTGCCGGCGTTTGCCGAGCTCATCTTAGTGTGCAGGAATCCCTTCAGAAATGTTTGAAGAAATACATGAAGGAGTATGTATTTCTTCAAACATTTATGGGGGAAATCCAGGAATGTAGTCAGATTTTTTTACGAGTTTTCCTTTGGGATTTATCCGAAAATATTCTAGAAATTTTTCAAGAAATTCTTCAAGGAATTTCTGCAAGGATTTCTACAGCAAATCCTCCAAACGTTTCTGCAACAGGTGCAATTCCAGGAGCAATATTCTCACAAAGATTCTTTCAAAAATTCCTCTAAGATTTTCATCTAGATATTTGGAAATTTTTCGAGAAACTTTTGCAGAAATTTTTGCTTTAGTTTCTCCAGAGGTGAACATTGTGTTTTTGAGTACAAATTTGTTCAAAAACTGAGAAAGACGTTCTTCTAAGAATTCTTTCAGAGGTATCTCCACGAGTTCTTCCAGGAATGCTTTCATAGAATCCTTCAGAGATCTCTCAGAATTTCACCAGAACCTTTGCCTGTGATTTGTGCAGACATGTTTCAAGAAATTTTCAAAACATTTATTCTCTTTGAAAAACTTGCAGGGTTATTCCAGAAACCACTCATTTTTTTCTGGGAATTGAGGGGGTGTCTTAAGGTATTTCTTCTGGTATTATCCTTCATTTTACCCTAGGCATTCATCAAGGAATTGCTCCAGATTTGCTCTGGAAGTTTTGTCCAGGAATTTCTCCGGAAAATTTAGAAGGACTTCTTCTAGGAGTTTTCAAAGATATCTCTAGGAGTTTTTGAGGGATTTCTTGAATTAATTCTCCAGGGAATTGTAAGAAATTTCTTTCGGGATTTCTTAAAGAATTCTTCAGTAATTTTGGTGCAATTTCTGGAAGAACTTCTTAAAAATTCCTTCAGGAATATCTGAATAAATTCCACATCACAGGCGATATTTCAGATGAAACGGGAAGGGCTATTTCTAAAAACAAATCCATGACGGAATTTTACAGAAGTCACTGTAGGAATTTCTCAAAGAATTCTTGGAGAATCCCTGGGCAGAAATTCCGAACGTATCCCTGAAGAATTTGTAAAGAAATTTTTAGAAGTATTTCTGAAAAATTTCATGGAAGAGCTATTGAAGAAATCCCTTGCTGGAATTCCCAAAGGATTCTCAAACATTGGATATAAAAAATACTCCTCGAAAGAATTTCAAGAGGTACACCAGCAGGAATTTCCGAAGAAATCTTCGTAGTATCGCTGTAGAAATTTAAGAAAGAATTTTGAGATTTATTCCAGGAATATCTGAAGCAAACCAGGAGAAGAGAGAAATTTCTCGGGAAACCCTTGCTGTAATTTCTAGAGAAAATATTATGAGGATTCTAATGAAATCCTATAATACAATTCTTGGAGGATTTAAAAAAAGTATACCTTGGGAAACCTGTTGCAGATTTTCTGATAAATATCATCTAGGAATACCTGGAGAAATTCATACACAAGCGTCTGCAAAGATTCGTCGAATAAACTCTTGAGATATTCTTCGAATGAGTGCAATCAGTTTCGTACCTTTTAATTCCGCCCTATGTTGCTTATCCTTTGACAGATACGCGTATTTCGACTACCATTTGTAATCTTCCTCAGTGTCAGTTATCCAGTGAGTGGATAACTGACACTGAGGAAGATTACAAGTGGTAGTCGAAATACGCGTATCTGTCAAAGGATAAGCAACATAGGGCGGAATTAAAAGGTACAAAACTGATTGCACTCATTCGAAGAGGGTATTCTGCTTAGAGGGTTCGAAAAGTCGGTACAAGATCTTGAGATATTGCTTAAGGAGTTTCAGTGGAAATTATTTGGAAATATTTTTGAATGAATGTCTAAAATAATCCTTAGGGGTCATCCATTAAGTACGTCACGGTCCTAAGGGGGAACGGGGGGTGTTCGTGACTGTGTGACTAGCAATGTATTTTGTAAAGGAAATCTCCGTATGAATGGAGGAGGGTGGAGGTCGGGAACTCCCAAGTTAAGTGTGCTGTACTTAATGGATGCTCCCTCCCTTAGAGGAAATGCCGGATATTTTTTCTGGGAAAATACATGGACGAACAGGAAATCTTGAAGGAATCTCTGAATGAACTCCTGCTGGAAAGTCTGGAAGAATTTCTTCCCGGAGCACTGAAAGCAATAATGGAAGAATTTCTGCGTGATTTTTTTTTTTTTTTTGGAAAAATTGCTTAGGATATTCCTGGACACATTAATGTGGGATTCTGTTTTTAGAATCTTTAGAGAAACTCATTAACAAATTTCTGACGGACTTTCTAAAGAAATACCTGAAAGAATTTCTGATTTTTTTTTTTCGAAGAATTTATGAGAGAATTTTCAAAAGGAATTCCTGTAGAAATCTCATAATGAACCCCTGAAGAAATTAGCAACGGTTTTTTTAAGCAAATCCCTAAATTTTTAAGGAAATTTTAGGAAGATTTTAGAATTAAATTTCAGGCGTTATTTCTTAACGAATCTATGGATTAATTTTAGAAGAAACCCGTAGAAGATTTTCATGGACTTGGAATTCTTGTACGTATATATTTATGGAGGAATCTCATTAGGCATTTTCCTAGAAATACCCAGGGTAAGGATGGAAAATGTAACAGAATTTCATTTAAAAAAATGTCATGACATTTTTATATTTACACATTTTCGGTGAGATAAATCTCCATGAATTAATAGTTTCATCGATAAACATTGCATTTAATGTGCAACTAACAAATTTTTTGTGACGTGCTGCTTTGGGGAAATTTCTCAAAGAACACCTGGAAGAATTTCTGGAAGAGTCTGTAGATGATGCTATTTAAAGAAATTTTTGGAGGAACCATTGATTTTCTTCTGGAATCGCTGAAAACATTTCTGAAGGAATCCATGGATGATTTCCTTAAAGCATTTTCGTACGGATTCTTGAAAAAAATATCCATGAAGGAGATTTTCAGGAAATTCATGGAAACTTCTCAAGAGAAAATGTTGGAGAAATTTCTGAAGAATTCTCTAGCACAACTCCGAATGAAAATATGGAGGAAACTCTGAAGCAATCCATGAAAAACGTTCTAGAGAACTTTCAAACGAAATCGGACCCATGATGCAATATCGAAACAATTCAGGGAAGGGTTTTTAAGCCCCTAAATTATTTTCTGGGGTAATCTTTGGAAAATTTTGGAGAAAATTCTGATGGAAACTTAGAATTTCCTAAAAGAATCAAAGGAAGATTTTTTGAAGGATTTCTTGACGATATTAAGATCTTCAAGATTTTAAGATGATTTTTTGAAGGCATCCATGCATCGTTTTCATATGAATCCTCTGATAATTTTCAGGAGGAATCTTCCAATGAAATCACTAAATTTTCTAAAATAATCTCTTGATACATTTCGGAGGAATATATACTGAAATATTTTGATTAATTCCTGTTGGAATCTAAAGCAGTCTATGACGACAGTTTCTGAATAAATCTTTGATAGATAATTTTTAAAATTCGTTAAAATATTTCAGAGGATTTCTCCTTCTAAATATAAGAAATCGTCTACAATTTTTTGTGGCCTCATATAAGTAGAAACAGTACGTTACCGAAGGCGCAAATCCAGCTTTGTTGTGCCCTCACCTGTGCAAAAACTCTGATATTGGCAGTTTTTTTAGAAAATAGAAAAAAAAAGATTTTAAGAATTGAAGAAAAAACAATATTTTGAGATTTTTTTTTTATTAAAAATTCGTCGTAGGTGTTTTTTTTAAAGAAATTTGTTCAACGATCACCTCGCATTTAGGTGTTATAACGATGTGATCGTTTCTTTGAAAAAACTCCTAGGACGAATTTCTAAAAAAAATCCCAAAATATTTGGTTTTCTTTAATTTTTAATTTTTTTTTCTTTTTTCTAAAAAAAAACTCTCAATATCGAAGCTTTTTGCACAGGTGAAGGCACAAACAATCTGGAAACTGCAAAGGTAACGCACTGTTTGTAGATATATAGGGCCACACAAAAAAATGTGGACGATTTCTTATATTTTGAAGGAGAAATATATATTTCCGCGTGAAGGCACAAAAATGTCAATATTCACATAAATTTTTACTCATTGATTGTGAGGGCACAGAAAGAGTAGGAATATTATATGAATGGTTTTATAATATTCAACAGGGTGGAATGAAAATTCCATACTATGGAAAAGATGATTATTCTTGAATATTTCCAATATCATAAAAGAGATTCTTTATACTTGGTGTGGAAGCACAAAAAAATTGAAAAAAAAACTGAGGTTGCTATTCTTATATTTGCGAGAGCGGCCATGAAAAGAGATATTGTTTTACCTGAAGAGCTGATAACTCAGTGAGTAACTTCGAGACACCTCTATACACCACTTCCCCCACTTCTCCACAAATACTTCAAAGATTTTCACGGACTTTCATTCAAAGATTGTTTCATTCATTATTCTGAAGTTTATTTTCTCGCTTACAGTGCCTCCTGGGAAGTTCCTCACTAGGCGTCCGTAGAATTTTCGAGCGGAATTTTTCTCGGCATTCAATTTGGGAATCCTCTTAAATTCTTTCCAGGAATTGGTCCCAGAGTTCGTCTCAGAATTAAAAAAAAAAAAACAAGTTGTTTTACGAATTTATCTATGAATTCCTATCGTAAATTCTTTCAGAAAATATCACGGGTTTTCTCGCGCAATTTCAGCCCGGGATTATTTAAGTTGTTTCTGGGATTTCTCCAGATGGTTTTGTTGGGGTTTCAATCGGCTTTCTTCGCGGGATTTATCTGAAAATTTATAATGGAATTCCTCCCGGGTTTCCTGCAGTGCATCTTCCCGGCAAGTTTTACATTCTCTTGAAGAATGTTCAAAACAATCCCAGGATATATCCTGAGACAGTCCCGTGCACAGAAGTGGCGCCAAGGGAGGGTTTTTTCCCAACTTCGGCAAAAGGCGGAGGGGCGCCTAGTGTATGAAGCGTCTGTATTGGGAGGGGTTTAACATCCAACCCCCCCTTGTGCACGGGCTTGTGCTGAGAGAAACTTCAGCAAAAATCACAAGAAAAGCTCCGGCTTAAATATCATAGAAAGCTTCCGGAGAAAAATGCTAGGATGAACTTTTTTGAAAACACTAAGAAAAATTCTGGGAGAAAGAACCGTTCAAACATCTGAGGAAACCCTATCTGGACTGGAATGTAGTAGAAATTCTAGGGAAAGCACAAAAAGAAATCCTGAAGACCTCTAAGAGAAATATTCAGGGATATCCTGCAAAAAGCTCAAGAGGATCTTCTTGAGTATTCCAAGAAGAAAAAGACTAAGGTAATCCATCAGAAAAAAATGCCGAAAAGAACAAAAAGACATTAGGGAGACAACCAGAACGCCAAGGAGGAGTTCTAGGAAGAAGAAAAAAAACGAACAGCAAATACAGGAAATAGACAAAATGATCGGGACATGCAAAATTTTCCCTTTTCAAAAAATGTTCAACTAGCTGTAACTTTTCGAAAAGGGCATCAAATATTCTCAAATTTTTACTGTAAGTTCATCAACTGTATCAGTGCACAATGGTCCACGAACCAGATTTACGAGGAAAGATACATGTAGCGTCTTTAAATGATTTTTTAGACAAATATGGTCTTCTACAAAGTTGTTGCTCATAATAAGGCCCTCTTTCCAATGTACATGAAAATTAGGGTGGTCCATATTTTCACAGAAATTGGAAACCAAACTTTTTTATTTGCAAGAATAACTGTACACATTCTTCGGAAAAGTTGGAGACCTATCAATTTTGAGCAAGTTTGCTGAAGACAGTTTTTTTGTAGCTTTAAAATTGACCGATCTAGAGATGTATTTCTGAATAAGCTTAGGGTGATTCAAGAAAAACAGGTTTTCTGGCTTTAACTTTTTCAGTTTCAATTTCTCATCAAAGTTGCCCAAGAGTCACTTGTAGAGCATTTGAAAACGCGTCGTTTCGTGCGCTGAGATGATCGTTATCTCTTTTGGTTCAAAAGTTATGAGTGTTTTATTTAAAAATCATAGTTTATTCAAAAGGCGATATTACGGGTTGGGGCAAAGATAAAAAATATCTTTTTCCAGCATTCAAAAGAAGAAACATTGTTATAACACATATCAAAAAATTAGAGAGGTGTTATTTTTGTAACTCAAGTAAAAAATACTTGAAAAGTGCCTATTTTTTTCTAGAAAATCATCAATATCTTTTTAACGAAATTACGTAGAAACATTCTCAGCGCACGAAAATGTGCGTTTTTGGAAGCTCTAAAAGTGGTTCTTTGACGACTTTGATGAGAAAATTGAAACAAAAAAGTTAGAGCGATAAAACGATTTGTTCTAGCGTCACCCTATGAAAACTATGGGAAAATGCTCAAAATTTGGGCAAAACAGTTTTTTCGCTTTATCTTTTTCATTTCAATTTTCTCATCAAAGTCGTCAAAGAATCACTTATAGAGCTTTCAAAAACGCACATTTTCGTGCGCTGAGAATGTTGCTACGTCATTCCGTTCAAAAGATATTGATGATTTTCTAGAAAAAATAGGCATTTTTCAAGTATTTTTTACTTGAATTACAAAAATAACACCTCTCTAATTTTTTGATATGTTTTATAACAATATTTCTTCTTTTGAATGCTGGAAAAAGATATTTTTTATCTTTGCCCCAACCCGTAATATCGCCTTTTGAATAAACTATGATTTAAAAAAAAAACACTCATAACTTTTGAACCAAAAGAGATAACGATCGTCTCAGCGCACGAAACGACGCGTTTTCAAATGCTCTACAAGTGACTCTTGGGCGACTTTGATGAGAAATTGAAACTGAAAAAGTTAAAGCCAGAAAACCTGTTTTTCTTGAATCACCCCAAGCTAATTCAGAAATATATCTCTAGATCGGTCAATTTTAAAGCTACAAAAAAACTGTCTTCAGCAAACTTGCTCAAAATTGATAGGTCTCGAACTTTTTCGAAGAATGTATATAGTTATTCTTGCAAATAAAAAAGTTTGGTTTCCAATTTCTGTGAAAATATGGACCACCCTAATTTTCATGTACATTGGAAAGAGGGCCTTATTATTAGCAACAACTTTGTAGAAGACCATATTTGTCTAAAAAAACATTTGAAGGCGCTGCATGCATCTTTCCTCGTAAATCTGGTTCGTGGACCACTGTGCAGTGGTCCAAATTTGGGAAAGATCGGGCCATTTTTCATGAAGTTATAAAGGTTTTTGAAAAAGGTAAAATTATCCGATAGCCAATTTTGAGCTGTTATATCTCTGGATTCAATGAATCGATTGCAATGAAATTTTGACCAATAATGACTTATATAATGAACTCTGAAAAACATTTGATCTAACTTGAAATTATTAACTAGAGAAAAAGTTATAGCGATGTTATTTTTTTCACGATTTTTTAGAAAATTGGTCTTTTTCCAATATGTATTCCATTCCTTTCTCAATTTGTTGGCGGCTATGTTGTTACTTTCCTACAATATAAGCCAATTAGAGGGAAATTAAATGAACTATAATATGCATCTTGAATTTTGAAACGATGATGAAGTATTCGATAATTTGGTGTTTTGTTAGAAAAATGTTCTTATCGTTATAATTTTCGTCCGTTGAGAATTTTAAGCTAAGTCAACGGTTTTTCATAGCTCATTATATAAGTCATTAATTCTCAAGATCTCATTACATTTGGTTCATTGAATCCGGAGATATAACAGCTAAAAGTTAATTATCGGATAATTTTACCTTTTCCAAGAATCTTTATAACTTCGTGGAGAATGGCCCGATCTTTCTCAAATTTGGATTACTTATACACAACTAGTTGATGAACTTACAGTAAAAATTTGAGAATATTTGATGTTCTTTTCAAAAAGTTACAGCTAGTTGAACATTTTTTGAAAAGTGAAAATTTAGCCTGTCCCGATCATTTTGTCTATCCCCTGTATCTAGAGTGGAGTAGAGTAGAGTAGAGTAGAGTAGAGTAGAGTAGAGTAGAGTAGAGTAGAGTAGAGTAGAGTAGAGTAGAGTAGAGTAGAGTAGAGTAGAGTAGAGTAGAGTAGAGTAGAGTAGAGTAGAGTAGAGTAGAGTAGAGTAGAGTAGAGTAGAGTAGAGTAGAGTAGAGTAGAGTAGAGTAGAGTAGAGTAGAGTAGAGTAGAGTAGAGTAGAGTAGAGTAGAGTAGAGTAGAGTAGAGTAGAGTAGAGTAGAGTAGAGTAGAGTAGAGTAGAGTAGAGTAGAGTAGAGTAGAGTAGAGTAGAGTAGAGTAGAGTAGAGTAGAGTAGAGTAGAGTAGAGTAGAGTAGAGTAGAGTAGAGTAGAGTAGAGTAGAGTAGAGTAGAGTAGAGTAGAGTATGACAGGTTACCCTTGCTACATCACCGACATCTGGAAAGCAAAAACTACCCACTCTTTCTGATTGTATACTGTTTTCGCTCCACCGTAGTCGCTACAACTAAACTAGTTAAGCGCAGCTAGGCTAGGTCAAGCTAGACCTGCATTCGGAACCGGTTTTCGAGATGTGTTCCTTACCTGGCAGTTCGTTGCAAGCCCCGTTTCTCCCGGCACTCCCTCCCATTTCATCAAATCGTGCACTGGTGCAACTGGTGAAAGATAAACATGTGTTTGCACTTCATTATCTAGCTCAGCTCAGGTCGCCTAACAGTGCACGGCGATGGTGGCGGCGATGTGCTGTTTAATGATGCTGTTGAGGATTTCTCCCTTCAAAGCACAAACCCAGTAGAAGTCGCCAGTGCCACTCCGGCTAGAGCAATTGAATTCAATCAACCCGACCCGATGTTGATGATGGGAAAATGATCTCGCGCGAAACGACGACGTCGCCATCGATGAACAACGAGGCTCCATCATCCATCACTATCCGGGCGGCCGGATTTCCATCCCTTCGAACCCGACGACGACGACGACGCCAACCAACGATCCGAAAATAGATGAGATTGTGCACCGATCGATGGTTCTTCATTTGTCAGCCAAGTGACTGGATTAACATATTATGGGCTGTTGATAAATCGACTGCCTAACGACTTTCCTATTGATTTTCGAGTCCCTTTCGGTGTGCCTTCACACTTGCACCACGCACGGGCACGAGCGAGCGGCGAGGACGAAAATCTTTTCGTCAGGGTTACTTGTAACGCCGGAAATTCACCGTAAGGGTGATCAATATGCCTCCTGGGTCTGGCAAACCCTAGTTTGTCAAACCTTTTTATGCAAATTTTGATTAAACATCCCAAGGCGAGAGGGAGCCTTCCTTCCCGGCTAGGTACATGCATGCTGTCGCACCATTTTGGAGAACCTTTTTTCCAGCTCGCTCGTACGTATGTATGAAACACGAATCGAACCTGTCCTGTCGTTTGCCCGATCTCCCAGCTCTACCCATTTCATCCACATTTGTCCATAATTTAGGGTCGGGTGTTTTTTCTCGGTTCATCTAATTCCCCTTGGCTCCCATCCACCCCATCTACCCCATGTGTGGTTTTAGACTCCTCAATCAATGTGGAGCGAGCGAGCTCCATGCCCGCTCACCTCAGCATGCGTACGTTCAAAGCGACGGAAGTGTTTGCATTCTGCCTCGGGCGTTTGGGGCAAGGGGGCGATCGCTTTAACGGTGAAAATAATAATTTTTTGATAATTTCATTAGATTTGATTGATGTATCATCGCTTCCACTCGTTCGTGGCCGGTGCGGGGACCGCTGCGCTGTTGCTTTATACACTGTAGTCGAGTGCGTTTCACGTTGTACGCTTTTTTGTGCTGATGAACGCATCATCAACGCCGTCAACGGCAACCGCACGCTTCAGAAAACCTACTTTAGAGACAGTCGAAGGTGCTCGATTTCCATACTTGGCTTGAGGGGTTTGTATGGCAATTACATGTATGTAGGAGTATCCTACGTTTATTGTATATAACTTGGGTAATGTAATTTAAATTCAATTCCTTCGTTAACAACTGTTGATTAAAAACCAAAATGAGACAAGTTTATTACCATTCATTGGCAATACATACTTCCAAGAATTATCAAGAACAGCAAGATGATTACTGTTGGGTAATGCGGACTATTGATATAACTTTTCGTAGACAAGAGAGTACGATACCGACGGCCGCATCTGAACGACCTGGAGCAGAAGGTTTCAGACCTTCTGTCACACGATGAACTTTTTGGAATTGAATGCACCGTGCAGAAATTTTGAATTTGAACACTTGTTCAAATATATTGAAAGAAACATTGCGAATTCTTTAGTTCATTAGTAGGGTCTGGGATCATTTGGGAAGAGGAACTTATTTTGGGCACTTGCTGCCATAACTCAATCAATCTTTACTGATTGACTTGATTTTAGGGACACGATCAGATACGTACATTATCTAGCCATGATCAAAAATTCAAGTCAATCGGATTGAAATTTACTAAGTAATAGCAGCAAGTGTCCAAAAAAGGTCCCCCTGCCCAAATGGTCCCAGACCCTTAATGTTTTACGCTATCAGGATTATAGAACAACTAGTTACTCGTCAACATTTATAATTTAACATGTTCGTTTCATCTGATGCAACAGTTGTTATCTTGCCTTATAAAGAGAGTGGCAGTACACCGTCGCTTATTAAATTTGAATAAATTATCAATTATTTCTTTGTCGCAGGGGAAAATCAACAGAAATGATAAATCGTTCCTTCGACCCCAGCAGCGTAACTCAATTTGTTTCATTTATCGTCAGCCTTATCTGGGGCTCGTCTCTTATCGCAAACAAATCA
Source organism: Aedes albopictus (assembly GCF_035046485.1). NCBI lineage: Eukaryota > Metazoa > Arthropoda > Insecta > Diptera > Culicidae > Aedes > Aedes albopictus. The sequence goes on along the minus strand of NC_085138.1, from coordinate 397,022,331 downwards.
AATAATAAGCAAATCAACACGAAAACTCAATTCTCTAAAGCTCTCGGCTCGGTCGTCGGTATCTACAAATAGACCGTCCACTCGCGCCGTCTGCCGTCAGCCTGTGAGCGCTGCTGCTGCTATCAGTCAAAAACCTTTGTCGTTCGTCGTCGAAGTCGTCCGAGGGAGGGGCTGGGGCCAGAGTGAGAAACACGCTCCACCAACCAGTTTTCTGATGAGGTCATCCGAAAATCAGCTGGTTCGAAAGCCCGGAGGCTCGACCGAGTTGATCGAACGACGACAACCGCTTGCGCGACGACAACGACGACGACCGTCGGTGATGGC
>NC_085138.1:396971507-397021507 GCF_035046485.1 Aedes albopictus | reverse complement strand
GCGAGCATTGGACGTGGCCGTGCTTGGGGATTGACAGCCACGAACCGTGTATTATGGAGAAATATTGCTGATTCCTTGGCTGATTCAGTTTTATCGTGAACTTGATGTATAGTATCTCAGTCAGTACGTAAAATTTGTTCATCACGATTCAGCTACAACTGTTTGCCCAAAATAATAATACTTTCATAACGGTCTTAGAAACGGTGCTCAATGTTTTTCTCTGACTCATCGTTTTCCAACGCCACGCAAATAAATTCCCGTTCAGTTCTACAACATATTCCATAATTTATGCCCGGTTGGGTTATCTCGGTCCCGTTACTCAGAGGAAGCCATTTACCGAGTTCCCAGTTTTCCCATAGTGTTCCCTCCGACACTGGCTGGCCTCCATAATCCACGAAGAACGATGACACCAACTTGGCTATTTATGAGCGAAATCAGCCGATAATCCTGCTCATATTTTCCTCCTGTCCCATCGAGTCCCATTCGTTACCAATCTGAAATGGCAATCGAGGGACACAAAAACGACGACACTGACTGTGCTCTGTGTGTGCGCTAGCTGCTAGAGCTAGGATGAGCGTAACAACCACACTTTCGTTCGGTGCACAAATCTCAATTATATTCGATTCAGCCGGCCTTCGATCCCTTTTCGGCGGTGCGGTGCGGTGGTGGTGCCGCACGAGCGTACGGACGGCGACGCGTCCGAACGTTTTCCGGAAGTACTTCATGCTGTGTGCGATCAACCTTAGGAAGCGAATCACTATCGGGTTATGTAGGTCGCATTAGGGTGGAACTAAGAATTTTTAGAAATCAGAGGTTTGTATTTCTTATACAGTTCAGCCGATAAACGCAAGGCCAAGATGAGGTTAGATTCTTTACCGGTCCAGAAACTTTTTGTTATAGAGTTCCCATTGATTTCCATGTGGACTACCCGTCATAAGACTCAAAAAAAGTATTGCAACAATATTGCATCACATTGAATCACCTCGATATCTCCAAATCCTGAGGACTTAAAAGATGCTGTCTTTAGTTATTCAGAAGCCCAAAGGCAATAAGAACACTTGAAACTTAGAATGAAGTTTTATCACAAAGAGGAAACAATTCAGGTAAGAAAAGAAACTAAATTACTCTAAGCCTTTAACAATTTGAGAAAACATGTCACCCTATCTTCGCATTCTCCGCATGACACTCACCACTCGCCGAGTTTAGGGTCAAATCTATAGGCCGGAAATGAGCCAAAGTTGCTGTCTCTGCCTGCGTGCTCTGAACTAGGATCCCGCACAAAAAAAATATCTGACATAAAGCTTATTCATTTCGATGAGTATGTACGACTACACTCCCGGCGGAGAAAGCAGCAAAGTCATAGTCATAGAGTAGTGTTCTCGCGGCGGCGCCAGGGGAAAACTGGCGGCTCCCTGCTGGAAAAGAAGGAAATCAAGGACATAAATTTCTTCGCGCGCAGTATAAAATCTTAAACGCTCGTAAATGGGTAATGGTTCCTGATTTACATGCATGACGTCGTCGATTTCATTCACTGGAGCGAGGGCCCCGTGTTACTCGGGTTGATGGTGGTGCTGGCAAACGTCATCGAAGTTTTACGACTGTTACCGGCCTGGCCTGGCCCGGCTCGGCTCGGTCGGGAGAAAGCAGATGTGTGGAAGGCTCTCCTCACGCAAAGCGGGACAGCCGGAAGTTATCCGAAGGGGATGGCCCCCTTACGGAAGGGCATCCAACTGTGTAAGTGATAGCGACTGGCAGAAGTTGTCTTGCCTAGTTGCGAGAGACGGTGTGTCGATTTGGGGATGGATTGAGTCAATCTCATTTTTTTTTGCAGAATTGTAACTTGTTCTGTAGCTTAGTTGGTTAAAGCGCCGGACTAGCGATAACGGAGTCATGGGCTCGAATCCCACCAAAACAAGTGGTAATTTATTCACAAATTTATCTCTCAATTTGCCAATTAAACGTACTTTGCCTAAAATACTTCAAGTTTTTACGTCTAGCTCAGTTTAGTCTTTTTGAAGTAATGTCTCAACAAAGACGTATACTCAGTAGCAAAAAAAAGAGATGAATGGATTCCTGAAATACGTCTTGCTCAGTGTTCAGCAATTTTGGCAATTAGTGGCTTCGTGGCCGTGCGGCTAGTGTCGCCAAGCATTTAGTCGCATCGTGCTGAGGGGCGTGGGTGCGACTCCCACCGCAGATGTTAGGAAAAGTTTTCGGCTGTGGCACTGGGTGTTGCATGCTAGTCTGTTGTCTAGTGTCGTGCTTCCTCATTGGCGTATCTAGGATTTTTTCCTAGGGGGTGCCTAGGGGGTGCCAGTGGCTTCTAGTTTGTTTTGCTTTTTTAGGTTGTAAAGGGAAATACCGATCCACCCTCAATTTCTTAGTGTAATGATATACTGCGTCGCGGGAAAAATTAGCCCGTAAATTTAAACGCGCTGTATTATAAAGAACAGTTTTTTTTTTTTTGGAAAATCCGAACCGTTGTACTGATTTAACACTTTCCATGTGAGGTTTGAAAACTTGATAACTTGATTGCGTATAATACATGGAATTTGCTTTTTCAGTTTGAACTTAACAATCATCGCGACAACCTCTTTGTTTTATGGATTGAAAACAATTAGGTCCGTAAAAATACATTTTCAGAGCAATTATTATAAGTGTAAATCTCGGAAACTATTTATGAAATATCCACAAATTTGCGTGTAACTTGTATTCATTGTGACATCCACTTTTTTCCATTGCATAATAACAACACCATTTAAAATATTTTTCAAGAACAATTGTAAGAGTTATAAATATTTAAAATTGCATAATCAGAATACATATTTGCATTTTTGGTTTGAGCACAACATTTATGGCGACAGCGTTTTTGTTTCATTATTTGAACACTACCACGTGGACATGAACATACTTTTACAGAGAAATTGTGAGTATGATTCTTGAAACTACAAAATTTAGACTCGATTATCCTGAGTTCCGTTCTGAACCTTCACGAACATATTATTAATCCAGTGGAGACCTGAAATTTGGTGCGGGTGAACTTCGATTTTTCTCTTCGGGATTCTGCTCGCACCAAATTCCGATTTCTACTGGATTGATATCATATCTGGTGAACGAAATGGTGTATATAGCTGAAATTTTGACTTACGTAAATGCAACATTTCAGTAATCAGTCAAAATTTCAGCTTCGTACATTTCGGATTATCGATTCTTGTGTTTTCGGCAAATTATTCTTTTGGTAATTCCTTAGGGAATATTCCCGGCAATTTATTTGGAAATTGTTAGGCAATTTATTTCAATTGAGTCTTATTTTGGAAATATCTCAGTGCTTTCTTTGGATTTGGCAAATTTCTTCGGTATTATTTTCGGTCCCCTTCGGCAATTGCTTCAAGAATTTATTTGGTAATATGTTAGGAATTTGATACTAAGCACCTTTCACGCACCCTTTGAAAATTTCATTGGCAATTATTTTGGAAATTTCTTTGGAAATTCCGTTAGGAGTTTATTTAACTTTTTTATTTCATTTGAAATGTTTTCTCGGAAGTTCCTTTGCCAATTTTTCAGTAGTGTTTGTGTTAGTAGTGTTAATGTCAGCAATTCTATTGACATTTGCTTTTTAAAATTCTCCAATTACTCTTCAGGCAATTCCTTTGGAAATTCTTTTAGTAAAGCCTTTGGTAATTCATTCGACAACGACTCTGAGTACTTCCTCACATGTTTTTTTGGAAATGTTTTCGGCAAGTCATTCTACTTTTTTTGGGATTTTCGTCGATTTTTTAGGCTTTCACTATCATACTATTCAGTATTCCATCGCCAATTCCTTTGAAAACTACTTACTTCGGAAATTTCATAATTCGCTTCTATAATTTTCATGATAATTTTTTAGACAATTTCTACAGTAATTATGTAAGGAATTCCTGCAGCAGATGATTTCGGAATATCTTCGGCAGTTTCGATGTTACTTGCATTGATAAATTTATTTGAGAATTTCATCAGAAATATCATTGGAAATTCAGGAAACTTCGATTATTACTTTGGGAACTTCTTCGGTAATTCCATCGGAAATCCATTCGCAAATTTCTTGGAGATTTCCTTCGGGAATTTATTGGTTCTTTGAAAATTTTGTCACGGTGATTCTACGGCAATTACTTTTGGAATTCTTCTAAATTTTCTTCAGAAATTTCTTTGATGATTCCGGAAAATTATTTGAGAATTTCTCCGATTTTTTTGTGAATGTTTGTGGAAATTTGAAAAGAATATATTACGGCAATTTAATTTGAGATTGGATTTGGACAATTTCTTTAAAAAGCCCTAATATTTTCTTCCGGAATTCCTCTGGTAATTCTTATATAAATGCTTTTTGCAATTAATTTGAAAGTTCTAAGGTAATTTTGATGGGTTTTTGCCGGCAATTGCTTGGGGAATTTGTCAGGAATATTCGTGAATTTCATAGGTTATTCTTTGAGCAAGTCCAGTTGAGAATTTCTGAATTTCCAGTTCAGAAATATTTGGAAGCAATATATTATAAATTAAATTAAATCATAGAGAATAAGAAAAGTAATCACCTGATTGCCTGAGAAAATTGCAAAATAAATCAAAAAGAAACTGCTGAAATAATTTCAGAGAAGTAGCCATTGAAATTATGGAAAAAAAATCCAAAGAAATTGCTGATAAAAAAACACATGAGAAATTAAAAAAAAAACATGCCGAAGGAACCCTCAATAGAATGGCCATACTGTGGTCTAGAGAATACAGAGTAGTGTTGTCTATTGGGATTTCTTCAGTGGAATTCTTTGAAGAAGGCCAAGCGAAGTTCCTAAAGTAATATCATGATTATTTTCCAGAGTAATCCATGATTAAAAACTCTAGAGGAATTCTTAGATGAGTCTTTAGAAAAATCCCTGAAAACCCAAAGGCATTTCTGGAAGGAACTTCCTAGAAGAATCCCAACAATAATGCCTGGAGAAATCCTTTGAGGGATTCCTGCAGGTATCACAGTAAGAATTTCTGGAGGAGACCTAGGAGGCATTCCTGAAACATTAGAAGCAGCAGGAATCGCTTATGGAATCCCGGAGGAGTTCCTGGATGAAAGTCAAGAGGAGTTCTTGGAGGAGTTCAATGAGAGACATATGGAGAAATCCCAGGAAAAAAACCCTTTAGGATTTTCAGGAAGAAACACCGAAGGTACTTCTGTAAAGCTCCTAGGAAGATTTCCTTGAATAATCCTAGTAAGTTTTTGAAGGAATCTCTGTAGAAATTTTTGAAGAATCCCTAGAAGAATTCGGAAATGTATTATAGTAAGAATTGCTGAAGGAGTCTTAGGAGGAATTGCTGGAAGAATTACAGAAGAAATAGCTTGAGAAATCCAGCTGAAATTCCTGGAGGAAGGCCAAGAGGAGTTCCTGGAGAAAATTATGAGATAATCTTTGGATAAAATATCTTGGATAAAAATTCATGGAGGCATCACCGGAGAGCTTCTGAAGAAATCACAGAAAAATCTCAGGAGGTATTCTTAGAAGGATTCTGGGATGTATCATTGTAGAAATCTCAGCAGAAACCCTAGGAGGAATTATTGTAGTGAACTATACACAGCTAAACGCGTAAAATCGGTAATTTTTTACCGAAATCTCAACCGCTGAGTGTTCGGTAATGGGTTTTTAACGAAATTCTGTAAAAGAGATGCCAAATTTCGGTAAAATGTTATCATTTATTAAATAAATTTTGTAAAACTCTTACGACTTTCGGTAAAAGTTGCTACATTTACCGATTTTGTTTTCTGTAAAACAAACATAACGGTTGAGATTTCGGTAAAACATTACCAAAGTCGATGATTTTTTTCTAACTGTGTACAGGAATTTCTAGAGAAACCCCATCAGAAATGCCTGAGGAATCTAAAGAAAAAATCCTTGGAAAACCTAGATAAGCTCCTGCAAGAACCGGTACAGGTATTCTGGAAGAATATGTAAAGAAGGCCCTGAAGGAATCACAGGAGGAATTGCTGAAGGAATCTCAGGAAGATTTTCCGGATGAATGTCAGCCATAATGCTAGGATAAATTTATATAGGAATCACTAGAAGAATTTCTGGACATATAGTATGAACTTCTGGAGGAATTGCTGGAAGAACCGGAGGAGGAGTTGTTTGAAATATCCTTGGAGGAAAGCCAAAAGAAGTTTCTGAAGAAATTCCATGACGAATTTTCAGAGTAATCTTTGGATAAAATCTCTTAAGGAACTCCTGGATGAGTCCTTGGAGAAATCCCTGGTAGAACAACCGTAGGAATTTCTGCAAGAGTTTCAGGTAGATTACCAGTTCAGATCCCAGCATAACAGACAGGAGAAAGCTCTAGAAGAATCCGTAGCATAATTTCTGAAGTACCACAGTCAGAATTTCTGGAGGAAGAATAGCTGGAAGAACCGCAGGAATTGCTTGAGGAATCCCAGCTGGAATATTTGGAGGAATTCCTAGAATTCCGGGAGGTATCATAGTAGTTTCTAAGAGAAGTTCCTCTATCAAATGACTGGAGGAATATCTACAGTTCTCCTGGAAATAATCGGTAGAAGTATACTGGAGGAATCCCTAATGGAATCGCAGGAGGAATTTCTGGAGGAATCACAGAAGGAATGCAAGAGAAATCCCTGGAAGTATTTCTGAAGGAGTTTTAAAGGGAATTGCTTAAAGAATTCCAGCTGGAATACATGGAGGAAGGTCAATAGAAGTTCTTGGAGAAATCCCCTGTGGAATTTCTGGACGATAAATCTTTAAAGAAATAAATAAAGACAAAAAGACACTACACCGTCTTCGGCCAGAGGCCGCACAGACTGAACATAACTAACATTAGACAACGGACAACACATGAAACACCCAGTGGCCCAGTGGAGAATTTTCAGTTTGACGAAAAGTTTTCCCCGACTGGAGCGGGAATCGAACCCACACTCCGAGGCTTACGAGACACCTAAACGACTGACGCCGCTAACCGCTCGGCCACGAAGCCCACGTCACAAATCTCTGGAAGAATCACCGAAGGGATTTTAGATAAATCACAGGGAGATTTTTTGGAAGACTTTCTAGAAGAACTGCCCTAGTAGAATTCCTGAATGTACCAAAGTGAGAATTTTTGGAGGAGTTCTAAGAGAAATTGCTGGAATCTCAGCATGAGTTGCTTGAGGAGTTCTAGCCACAATTGCCAGAGGAAGGCCAATATAACCTCCTGGAGGAATTCCATGAGAAATTTCTGGAAGAATCGCTGAAGGAATTCCTGGAAGAATCACCGGAGAAATTGTTGGATCAATCTCTGCAGAAATTTCTTGTATGTACAACCACATCAGGAAGAAGATTCCTAAGGGAAGTTTATTGAAGAAATATCAGGAGAAAACCATAAAGGATTCCTAGAGAAACCACAGTATAAATAGATGGAGGTGTCTTGGAGGGACATTGTGAACCTACTTTAAAATGTTTATCATGTTGATATGTTTTTTGTTGTGCTGTCAGTTGTCATGCTGTCAGATGGGTGCAGCAAGTTTGACTGCAACGAAATATCGTAACTAGGCTGCGTACTTTTCAAGCTTACCGAAGACACCACCCAATAATGCGACACCTAGTGTTTGAACAAGTAAACCGGATGGAATATTCCAATATTCAAATTTATTACGCAGTAACATACCAAATTGCGTAGTAGAGAATAAATCGGTGCAGTATTGTTTTAAGAATAGCGAGAAATGACTATTGCAATAAAATCTCTCTCTTAAATCGAACAATAGACGGGATTAGCGCTGCAGCGATTAGGATCTGCCCAATCTAACTCGCGTCGGGTTCATCATGATTGTGGAGTGCGTACTACAAGTCAGACCAATTTTCGAAGTGATTTGAAATATTGATTGAAGTGAATTCTTACTTAGTAATTCTAAACTCGAATGATTCAATTTGTCGAGTGTGATAGAAATTCTTTGAGAACGTCCCATCCTCGGGATTAGTTGTGTTTCATAGTGCTTTGGAATAGTGAACAGTCCTAAATTCAGGAATCAAGCCCAGCCAACGTGGGCGGTTAGTGCGGAGTGACTACGGTCCGGCGTCTGCGTGAGCTACGTGCGTCGTAGTTTGAATCGCCAACCGACGCTACGCCTAGAGGACGTCGATTGATCCGTTCGTCCAGTGCATCCTGGTTGGATCGAAAGCTCACCTCTCGTCACCTTGCTGTTGCGACAGCCGCATGCAACATAAATCTGCGCGTGTGACACGACTCGTACGCCAATAAGTCGCGTGGTGTCGACCGTGTTCTCTCAAAACGGAAACACTCCACAGAACTAGGGGATATCTGTACCCCGAAAAGGACACCTGCGCGCGAGTCTGGTGAGTGGTGCACTTGGTTGGACCCGTGGCAAGACGACTTTGACGCACTGGTGGGTGAATTTGGCTTTGCAGTAACCGTTGGAGGACAGTGTCGCGTCGAGAGTTTGGCCGTGTCTTCTGCAAACTTGAGGACATCCGACGCGGGATTCTCCGAAGAAAAGGTCAGATCTGTCCTTTAGTTGCTCGAAAAGTTTCTAGAAACAAATGCAATTATTTGAACAAGAATTAAAACGTGACGTCACACACGGTTAGGAATTAGGCTTTTCTTAATTTAATAAATTAAAATCTAAATATTGCTCGATCATTCCTCGATAAATTGATCGCTTTTTTGTTATTTCGTGATCGTTCATTTTTTGAACTGAATAAAAATTACTTCTAGTTTAGAACACACTCCATTTTGCCTACGTCACGAATATTTTTATTAGATTTAAGGTTGGTATTTTCCTATTAGTTGCTAAGCTTCTTTCTTATTGTTTGATTTTTGGGATTTGTACATTTTTTCATAGTTTTTAGGTTGGTTGGTAAGTACTGATTGGTTTATTGGCTACGACGTTTTGGTGTGTTGAAGTGCGACTTCGGTTCTGGTGGAACTTAAACCTGCCCTGAGTTGGCAGTCTCATCCGGGTAAAACTTAGCAGAGCTAACGGTCCTTCTTTAGAGGAGGTGGCGCTTAAGCCGCTAGCTTTTGGAACAGGACAGAACGTTACAGAGGTATTTCTGGAGGAATTCATGGAGAAGTCAGTTCATTGTTCTTATCAATATCCAAAACGCGTACAACAGGTATATAAGTAATACAAGGTGTATCAGTAGGTCGACTCCAGAGGCACGTTCTTTTCCAAAGTACCAGGTGTGCTTAAGTTTTGTTCAAATGCGCCATTAATAAATATTGGAATTATTGTTTGAAGTTTTAAATTGAAGGTGCCTGTCAAGGAAAAATTCTAGGGGGTGCAAAATTTGTTCTAGGGGGTGCCAGGCACCCCTGGAACCCCCCCTAGCTACACCAATGTGCTTCCTTCAAAGAGTGAATAGCTCACTGGAAGCATTAAGCGTGTCCGTGTATTTTTTAATTAATATTTTAGGCTGAAAATGTCATCACTTCATCGTCAGTATACTTAAAATCCATGATCAGAATTTAAATTTAATTGAAATTATATATTGTGTGTTAATTTTGGACATACCTCTGGAACCTCATTTTATGACAGGGGCATAAAAAGGGGGTAAAATGAGTGAAATTTTGTGCATAAATTAAGGAGAAACATCAGAGAGTAAAAATACATATGGCTGCCACAGCGGCTAACCTGAACCCCTACTCACGTTTTCAAGAGCGCCAATCTTGAAAATTCGTTAACATATGAGCTCGATTTGGATAAGCTGACTATTTTTGTAAGTGAGCAAATCCAGGATAAACAAGTGTCAGATTTTTGCCTCCATAGTTTGTATGCAACATTGCAATAGGATTTCTTGATGTTTCACTTGAGGTCAGAATCTAGTTCACTAGAACAGGTCTCCCAAGTAACACACTTGTCACAGAAAAGTCACAGCGGCGCAGTTTTTTGTTGCTCAGAAGTCACTGTGACTTACTTCTAGCTAGTAAGTATTTATTTGTTAGAAGCAAGTCAAAGTGACTTCTGCGCCACAAAAACCTGCGCCGCCGTGACTCTTCTGTGACAAGTTTGTTACTTGGGCTTCCTCCTAGGCATTTTAGATGGGGCGAAGGGGGCTCCAGGAAATCTTGGCGGCGTTAAAATAGTACACTAATACCTCTTTTTCTGCACCTTTTTGCTGCCCTGCATAATAGGAGGGAAAGCTATTGCGAACAAATATTGTTCATAAGAAAATTCAATAATGACGATAACTACTGTGACGGCAGCCAGGGGGTGTTTATGGGGGAGAGCAAAGATCGAGGAGCGTGTCAAAGCTCCCAAGGGATTTCAGTGGGGTACCAGGAGAGCTCAGGGGAATTTTTGGGGGTCTGAGGCGGTTTCAGAGGATGTTCGATGGGCTATGTATGCGTAACAGATATGTTTTCGGGGATTTCCGAGGGTCTCAAGTGCGTTACATGGGGTCCAAGTTGGGCTTAAGGGGGTTCCGAAAGCATTTCAGGATGTTTAAGATCTTTTTTGGCTGGATTTTCAGAGGCGTTTCGGAGGCGTTTTCGAGGGTTTTGGAGCGTTACATGAGTTCAAGGGAGTCTAAGGGGGATCCTTGAGGAATTTCAAGAAGTTTCGGAGCATTTCCGGTGGGATTCAGAAGCATTACACAAGCGTTTTCATGGGCTTCAGAGGTTTTCAAGTGCGTTACATTGGGTGCGAGGTAGGTTCAGGAAGATTTTGGAGGCATTTAAAGAAGTTTCAAAACATTTTTGGTGGGGTTCGGAAACGTTACGGAAGCGTTTTCATGGGTTAGAGACACCATCACAATACCTTTTCAATGTCCCTCAAATGCCCTTTGCTTTAACCTCAGTAGGACGTTGTGGTCAGTATGGCCCAGACAGGCTCGCTGAACGAACACTGCGCTATCGTAGGGCACTTGGCCTTAGCCTAACATCTTAGGAGGGCCAAGGGTGTTCTTGTAACACCCTGATACGGCCCTGACCTGAAATTCCTCGAAACGCTTCAATTTGAAATGCCTGTGAAACACCTTTGGACGCTTTCAATATGCTCCCGAAACCCCTTGAAACGCCCCAGAAATGCTATCTAACACTCCTAAAACCTAAAATGTTCCTGAAACCTTCTGAAACTCTCTGAAATGACACTGAACTGCCTTTGAAATCCCTTGTAACGCCCTTTAAAGGCTCCTGAGATCCCCTGAATTGCCCCTTGAAACGTCACTGAAACCCCCTCAACCCACGATCACGCTGTTGTAGTTCAAAATATTCAAAAAATCTCACTTTTTGTACTCAGCACGTGCTGCTGACGGAGGTGTCCAGCCACGCGAGTTACGGAAGGTTAATCACACTTAGTAGAGCTCGGCTATTTTTCATTTGTTTGCCGAGATTCGCACTGCCGAGCGCTCGGCAATCGCAATTAAACTAAGATATCAGCAAAAAGTCAAGTTTGTTCATAGCAGCACCCATGGGTACCCCTTTCATCAAACTTTAAACGTCAAGCGTTCGCAAAGATTTCCACAAATGAAGCTTACGGCGAAACTGGAAGCATTTTCTCATTTTTTTGGTTTTTGATTTTTTATTAAATAACGAAGCAATATTTTCAAAATCGGTTTTCGTGCACATGTAGAGTATGGATCAAGGTATCTTCTGAATTTTTTATGTAGTGAAAAATATTTTTCGTTTTTGCAGAAATTTTTGAACAAAATTTCACATAATAATGGTTTCTGCAAAAATGGAAAACATTTTCCACCTCAAAAAAATTCAGAAGATACCTTGATCCATACTCTACATGTGCACGAAAACCGATTTTGAAAATATTGCTTCGTTATTTAATAAAAAATCAAAAACCAAAAAAATGAGAAAATGCTTCCAGTTTCGCCTTAACCGAGATTCGCACAGCCGATCTCGACATTTTAATTTAAGTGTGCACTATTGAAACGCCCCGGAATTCCCCATAATCCCATTAAAACGTAAAAAAAAAACATGACAGAACGCCCCTAAAAGGCTCCTGAAAACCCCTGGAACAACCTCCTGAAACACCCCTGAATCTCCTCGAAACCCTTTTTTTTGGGCTCTGGGAACTTTCTGGAAACCCCCTAAGCCCCATCTCAAATGCCCAGGAGCAAGATCTGTTCTTGCGAACTAGGCATTGAAGCCCAAACTTAATTTATGCATAAATTTTCCTCTTTTTTATGTATGCACCCCCATCAAAGTGCATAAAAGAGGTTCCAGTATATTAGGATGGTTTAAGGGGCGTTTCAAGAAGCTTTGAGGACGATTCATAGCGGTCTCAGGAACCTTTAACAGGCACTGCAAGGGGTTTCAGAAACATTTCATATGACATACTGGAGGCATTTAAGAGAGTTTCAGGGGTTTTCAGGAACACTGCATGAACGACAGGTTTTATAGGCGTTTGATAGCATTTCTGAGGTGTTTTCAGGTGCGTTTCAGGGGGTTTCTGGAGCTGTTGTAATGCGTCCCAAGGGGCTTGAGGGGCATTTCAATTTGATTACGGGAAATTCAAAGGCGTTTCAATGGGATTACAAAGGTTTCAGGGGTGTTTTGAGGCATTTAAAGTGCGCTTCAAGGGGTTCCTGGGTCGTTTCAGGGTGTTTCAGGAACCTTATAAGGGGGTTCCAAGCGTTTTCATGGTCATTGAAAATGGATTTAGGGTGTCTAAAGGGTGTTTAAATGCATTTCACGGGAGTTTCAAGTGGTTTCAAGAGTTTTTTTTTTTGAGCGGTCACAGGAGCTTGAGAACGATTAGGGGTATTTCAAAAGAAAACGAGGATTTCAGAAGCATTACAATAATATGAAACGCCCACCGTGACTCTTCTGTGAAAAGTGTGTTGCTTGGCAGGAGACCCCCTGGAAGCCCCTTGAAACTCTGTGAGAATCCCTGAAACCCCCTGAGACTACCTAAAACATCACTAAGACCTTTAGGTATCCCCTGAGACCCACAGAAACGCTTCTTAGACCTCCAGATACACAACTAAACCCCTTTGGGCTTCCATGAACCCACTGAGACCTCCTGAGACCCCTGAAACGACACTGAAACTTCCTGAAAAGCCACTGCGACCCCCTTTGAACGCCCCTGGGACCCCTGAAATGCCAATGAAACCCTCTAAAATGCCCCTGAGATCCCCTGGAATGCAGCTAAGATCCCATAAAGCACCCCTGATACCAACCTTATACCCCCTGAAACGCCTTGAAATTCCCTTGAGCCTCCTGAACATGCCTGAGATCAACCGAAACATCCCTGAGATCAACAGGATCGTAACTTGAACGCCCTGAAATGCTTTAAAACGCATTGGGATTCCCTAAAATGCCACTTAGACCCCCTGAAAGCCTCGAACCCTCCTAAAAACGCCTGAGATTCATTGAAACGCCCTTGGGACCACCAGGAACCCCCTTGAAAATTCAGGGACTTCCTAACACGCCCCCAGTCTAAGTACTCAGACGTCTTGAAGGCGATGCAAAGCGACGCCAAGCTCGTGAATCTGAGAGCCGACGTGTGCAGTATGAGACGTACTCATTCATTTATTTAGTTAACATCAAATTCATGATAATACTGAATCAGCAGTTTGCCGCCATAATACTCGATTTGCAGCTGCAGCTCTCCAACGTCGGTCACGCCCAACACTCGCCAGATCACGCTCCACCTGGTCCGCCCATCGTGCTCTCTGCGCTCCACGCCTTCTTGTACCAACCGGATGGTTAGCAAACACCAACTTTGCAGGGTTGTTGTCCGGCATTCTTGCAACATGCCCTGCCCATCGTACGCTTCCGGCTTTGGCCACTTTCTGGATGCTGGGTTCGCCGTAGAGTGCAGCGAGCTCGTGGTTCATCCTTCTCCGCCACACACCGTTCTCCTGCACACCGCCGAAGATCGTCCTTAGCACCCGTCGCTCGAAAACTCCGAGTGCTTGCAGGTCCTCCTCGAGCATCGTCCATATCTCGTGTCCGTAGAGAACCACTGGTCTTATTAACGTCATGTACATGGTACATTTGGTGCGGGGGTGAATCTTTTTTGACCGCAGTTTCTTCTGGAGCCCATAGTAGGCACGACTTCCACTGATGATGCGCCTTCGTATTTCACGGCTCACGTTATTGTCAGCCGTTAGCAAGGAACCGAGGTAGACGAATTCTTCTACCACCTCGAAAGTATCTCCGTCTATCGTAACATTGCTGCCAAGGCTTGTCCTGTCTCGCTCAGTCCCATCTACCAGCATGTACTTTGTCTTAGCCGCATTTGCCACCAGTCCGACCTTTGCTGCTTCACGTTTCAGGCGGGTGTACTGTTCTGCCACCGTTCCAAATGTTCTAGCAATAATATCCATGTCATCCGCAAAACAGACAAATTGCCTGGATTTCGTGAAGATCGTACCCCGGCTGTTGAGCCCGGCTCGTCGTATAACACCTTCCAGGGCGATGTTGAATAGTAGGCAGGAAAGTCCATCACCTTGTCGTAGTCCCCGTCGAGATTCGAATGAACTGGATAGTTCACCCGAAACCCTTACGCTGTTCTGCACACCGTCCATCGTTGCTCTTATCAGTCTAGTCAGCTTCCCGGGAAATCTGTTCTCATCCATAATTTTCCATAGCTCTGTGCGGTCGATACTGTCGTATGCCGCTTTGAAGTCGATGAACAGGTGATGCGTTGGGACCTGGTATTCACGGCATTTCTGGAGGACTTGCCGTACGGTGAAGATCTGGTCCATTGTCGACCGGCCGTCGATGAAACCGGCTTGGTTACTTCCCACGAACTCCTTTACTTTAGGTGAAAGACGACGGAAGATGACCTGGGATAGCACTTTGTAGGCGGCATTCAGAATGGTGATCGCTCGAAAGTTCTCACACATTAACTTGTCGCCTTTCTTGTGGATGGGACAGATTATCCCTTCCTTCCACTCCTCCGGTAGCTGTTCGGTTTCCCAGATCTTGACTACTAACTGGTGCAGACAGGTGGCCAACTTTTCCGGGCCCATCTTGATGAGTTCTGCTGCGATACCGTCCTTGCCAGCCGCTTTGTTGTTTTTGAGCTGGTGGAGGGCATCCTTAACTTCCTTCAGCGTGGGAGTTGGTTCGTTCCCGTCCTCTGCTGCACCAACATAGTCATTTCCTCCGCTGCCTTGGTCCTCCGTGCCTACATTCTCTTCGCCATTCAGGTGCTCGTCGAGTGCTGCTTCCATCTTTCTATCACCTCACGTTTGTCCGTCAGGAGGCTCCCGTCCTTATCCCTGCAGATTTCGGCTTGCGGCACGTAGCCTTTGCGGGATGCGTTGAGCTTCTGATAGAACTTGCGTGTTTCCTGTGAACGGCAGAGCAGTTCCATTTCCTCGCACTCCGCTTCTTCCAGGCGGCGCTTTTTCTCCCGGAAGAGACGGGTCTGCTGCTTCCGCTTCTGTTTGTATCGCTCCACATTCTGTCGGGTTCCATGCTGCAGCATTACCGCCCGCGCTGCATCCTTCTCCTCCAGAACCGCTCTGCACTCTTCGTCGAACCAATCGTTTCGTCGACTCCGTTCTACGTACCCGATAGTGCTCTCGGCTGCATTGTTGATGGCTGCTTTGACTGTACCCCAGCAGTCCTCTAGAGGGGCCACATTGAGCACACCCTCGTCCAGCAACGCTGCCTCGAAATTCTGCGCGTATGCGGTGGCGACATCCGGTTGCTTCAGTCGCTCTAGATCGTACCGGGGCGGCCGCCGGTACTGTACATTGTTAATAACGGAGAGTTTTGGGCGCAGTTTAACCATCAACAGGTAGTGATCAGAGTCGATATTAGCGCCACGATAGGTCCTGACGTCGATAATGTCGGAGAAGTGCCGTCCATCAATCAGAACGTGGTCGATTTGCGATTCGGTTTGTTGTGGTGATCTCCAGGTGTAACGATACGGGAGGCTGTGCTGGAAAAAGGTGCTACGAATGGCTATGTTCTTGGAGGCGGCGAAATCGATGAGGCGTAGGCCATTTTCGTTCGTCAGCTGGTGGGCGCTGAACTTTCCAATCGTCGGTCTGAATTCCTCCTCCTGGCCTACCTGAGCGTTTAGATCCCCTATGATGATTTTGACGTCGTGGTTTGGGCAGCGGTCGTACTCGCGTTCGACCTGCGCGTAAAATGCGTCTTTGTCATCATCAGTGCTTCCGGAGTGAGGGCTGTGCACGTTTACTATGCTAATGTTGAAGAATCGGCCCTTGATCCTCAACCTGCACATTCTTTCGTCGATCGGCCACCAACCGATCACGCGCCTCTGCATGTCGCCTAGCACTATAAAAGCTGTTCCCAGCTCACGTGTGTTGCCGCAACTCTGGTAGATGGTATGATTACCTCTAAACGTTCGCACCATAGATCCTGTCCAACACACCTCCTGCAGCGCTACGATTCCAAACCCGCGGTCCTTCAGTATATCGGCAAGTATGCGGGTGCTCCCGATGAAGTTGAGAGATCTGCAGTTCCACGTACCGAGCTTCCAATCGCAAGTCCCTTTTCGTCGCTGTGGTCGTCGCCATTGGTATCGGTTCACATACTTCTCTTGTTGATTTTCCGGTGCTAGTCTATTTTACGGCTGGCTCGCAGGGCCTGACACCAACCCACTAACCCAGGGCGCTGGGCTTACCTTCCCGGAAGCTACGGGTTCTGCATTGGCATTTCCTCCAACTACAGTGCTAAATAGCTAGGCTCGAGCACCAGTCTTCGCCGGGGGTGGTGTCTTTAATGGGCGCCCAGGAGATAATATTTTACCTGAGCTTCCACCCCCATGAGACGTACTCGTACGGGTGAAATAATGCTCGAGCTTAAGGCACCACCTATGTACTAAAGTCTGGTGGAAGAGGTTCTTTAATACCTGAGGCGTGTGACTTCAATATCTGGGCCGTGGATTGGGGTAGCCGTTTCACGAACCAGCGGGATCAGACCCTGCAAGAGACATTGGCCATACTAGATGTCGACCTGGCTAATGTCGGTACCAAGAGTACCAACACGGTGTGGAGTTGATGATTGACGCTACTTTTTGTATTCCTGACCTAACTAGTAGTTCGAACTGGAGAGTAAACGATAGCTACACTCACAGTGATCACCTGGCGATTCGCTATAGTATCAACTACAACATAAGCAGGCAGCGGGTAGAGGAAGTGGTGGCGGATGCAGCGAGCACAATCTGAGGAAGAGTGAAAAGAACGGCAGGTGGTGTTCGCCGCTGCTAAATTCGCGCTGAAGACCGAGATAAGGGCAAGCAAAAAGACCTGTTTTGAGTGTCTCCGTCAAAATGTCAATACGAATCCGTGGGGTGATGCCTACCAGATCATGATGGCCAAGAGGAGAATTGTTATAGCTCCTACAGAGCAATCTCCAGAGATTTTGCAGGGCTTCAAGGGGGACTTTTTCCGCGTCATGATCGTAGCCGTTGGCCTCCTTTCGTAGGACAGCCAGGGACTGGGGCTGGCAATGAGGAGAGAGTCACCGAACTCCCTCAGCGTTCGTAAGGTCCCAGATTCGAACGGAATTCGGAACCTGGCCTTAAAACTAACTATTGCAGTAGCTCCTGGTTTGTTTAGATCTGCAGCAACTGAATCCTCATGAGAAAACATGTCATCATCCATGGAATCAAAACACGAAAATCCGTTCACCCATTGAAGCACCGCGTCTTCACCGTGCCTGGAACCAACCTGACTTATGCTCATCCGGTCGTTTCCTGGGTCGGGAATCATCACAACCCGGGCAGCTTACCAATCCGGGCACCCTTGAAAGCCACAAACGTCGTCGTCTCGTTGCTTCCCGTCGTCGCGTCGTTGTTGCTGGAATAGCCTTGCCCTGGACCTCTGACGACGACGGGATATGGGTGGGCCAACTGCCAAGAAGCCAGGCAGCCGCAGAACTGCGTATCATCGTTGTGGACGGGCGTTGTCGTAGTCGTCGTTCGTTCGCTTTTCTTCCGCGCGCTGATGGTCGCATATGAGTTTTCTCCCTTTTGCTTGCAAATCAGCCAACCAAGGTTGGTCGGTCATGCCATCATCATCCATCCCAGGCCCCGGAGAGTGCGAATGCATGTGTAAAGCTGATACGGTGAGATACCTTTTCATTTTGGCATTCTACAACACCGTAAAACAGCTAGCGCCCATTCCGTCGACGACCGGCTAGAATGGCGTTTATCTTCCTTTACATACTCCACTGGGTAAATTATATGGCCATATCCTCCCTCTTCATCGCTTACAGCACACAGTTGATTGCCGGTTCGGCCCAGTGGAGCAAAAATAGAACCGGATTGCGAGCGGAAAAGCCATCCACTCCCACTGACTGAGATGGGGGGGGCGAAAACCATTTTCCGTTGAAAGGATCGAAAATGATGGCTGCAACTAAGTAGCGTATCCTCGTCGTCGCGGGAATGTGATGTTTGCTTTCTGGCGAAGACGATTTGAAGAAGTGCACGCGTTCCTCCACGACAACCCGTTACTTACATCATCGTTGATTCTAGCTTGCCAGTAGGGCGGGATAACATCTTTTCCCTATAGTCGGGGAATCTGCAGCGGTGGCGAAAATTACCCCACAGAAGAAGACCGTCATCAGCTGATAACCCTATCGCCCACGTGTAACCCGAGTGGAATCCAACAATGCACTTCTCAACTCTCAGTCAGAATCACTGTATAGAAAAGGAGGTGCAGCAAACATTCGCAGGGTCTCCCATAAATATTTCACCGTATGCTCAGACAGCTCCCTCGTCGTCATCGTCGTCGTCGTAGTCGTTCATTCTAAAGCATCTTCTTCAAAAAGCCATTGAAAGAGCGTCACACTTCAAACGTCAAAAACGGCTTCAGGCAAATTTGGAGAGGATCTACCCGTGGCCCTGCTGCATCCATCACAGCGCAGTGGAACTTCCAATTGATTGTGTGCAAGCAGCAAGGGAGCTACGTCAGACCATCGCCGTAAAGGCAGTAAGGACCTTTGACATTTTTAACCCTCTCGAAAGTGTCAAAGCGATAGACGGAATTTATGGGAAGAAGAGATGTGCAAACATGTTTGTATCGGCTCAGAGGCGGTGTTGGGGATATTTGTAATGCATATTGGTTATTCACTATTCAGCTAAAACCATTTCGAAACAGAAAAGAAAAATCAAATCCCTGGAGGTATTCCGGAAGGAATCCCTGGAGGTATTCCGGAAGGAATCCCTGGAGGTATTCCGGAAGGAATCCCTGGAGGTATTCCGGAAGGAATCCCTGGAGGTATTCCGGAAGGAATCCCTGGAGGTATTCCGGAAGGAATCCCTGGAGGTATTCCGGAAGGAATCCCTGGAGGTATTCCAGAAGGAATCCCTGGAGGTATTCCGGAAGGAATCCCTGGAGGTATTCCGGAAGGAATCCCTGGAGGTATTCCGGAAGGAATCCCTGGAGGTATTCCGAAAGGAATCCCTGGAGGTATTCCGGAAGGAATCCCTGGAGGTATGCCGGAAGGAATCCCTGGAGGTATTCCGGAAGGAATCCCTGGAGGTATTCCGGAAGGAATCCCTGGAGGTATTCCGGAAGGAATCCCTGGAGGTATTCCGGAAGGAATCCCTGGAGGTATTCCGGAAGGAATCCCTGGAGGTATTCCGGAAGGAATCCCTGGAGGTATTCCGGAAGGAATCCCTGGAGGTATTCCGGAAGGAATCCCTGGAGGTATTCCGGAAGGAATCCCTGGAGGTATTCCGGAAGGAATCCCTGGAGGTATTCCGGAAGGAATCCCTGGAGGTATTCCGGAAGGAATCCCTGGAGGTATTCCGGAAGGAATCCCTGGAGGTATTCCGGAAGGAATCCCTGGAGGTATTCCGGAAGGAATCCCTGGAGGTATTCCGGAAGGAATCCCTGGAGGTATTCCGGAAGGAATCCCTGGAGGTATTCCGGAAGGAATCCCTGGAGGTATTCCGGAAGGAATCCCTGGAGGTATTCCGGAAGGAATCCCTGGAGGTATTCCGGAAGGAATCCCTGGAGGTATTCCGGAAGGAATCCCTGGAGGTATTCCGGAAGGAATCCCTGGAGGTATTCCGGAAGGAATCCCTGGAGGTATTCCGGAAGGAATCCCTGGAGGTATTCCGGAAGGAATCCCTGGAGGTATTCCGGAAGGAATCCCTGGAGGTATTCCGGAAGGAATCCCTGGAGGTATTCCGGAAGGAATCCCTGGAGGTATTCCGGAAGGAATCCCTGGAGGTATTCCGGAAGGAATCCCTGGAGGTATTCCGGAAGGAATCCCTGGAGGTATTCCGGAAGGAATCCCTGGAGGTATTCCGGAAGGAATCTCTGGAGGTATTCCGGAAGGAATCTCTGGAGGTATTCCGGAAGGAATCCCTGGAGGTATTCCGGAGGGAATCGCTGGAGGTATTCCGGAGGGAATCCCTGGAGGTATTCCGGAGGGAATCCCTGGAGGTATTCCGGAGGGAATCCCTGGAGGTATTCCGGAGGGAATCCCTGGAGGTATTCCGGAGGGAATCCCTGGAGGTATTCCGGAGGGAATCCCTGGAGGTATTCCGGAGGGAATCCCTGGAGGTATTCCGGAGGGAATCCCTGGAGGTATTCCGGAGGGAATCCCTGGAGGTATTCCGGAGGGAATCCCTGGAGGTATTCCGGAGGGAATCCCTGGAGGTATTCCGGAGGGAATCCCTGGAGGTATTCCGGAGGGAATCCCTGGAGGTATTCCGGAGGGAATCCCTGGAGGTATTCCGGAGGGAATCCCTGGAGGTATTCCGGAGGGAATCCCTGGAGGTATTCCGGAGGGAATCCCTGGAGGTATTCCGGAGGGAATCCCTGGAGGTATTCCGGAGGGAATCCCTGGAGGTATTCCGGAGGGAATCCCTGGAGGTATTCCGGAGGGAATCCCTGGAGGTATTCCGGAGGGAATCCCTTTTAGGTATTCCGGAGGGAATCCCTGGAGGTATTCCGGAGGGAATCCCTGGAGGTATTCCGGAGGGAATCCCTGGAGGTATTCCGGAGGGAATCCCTGGAGGTATTCCGGAGGGAATCCCTGGAGGTATTCCGGAGGGAATCCCTGGAGGTATTCCGGAGGGAATCCCTGGAGGTATTCCGGAGGGAATCCCTGGAGGTATTCCGGAGGGAATCCCTGGAAGTATTCCGGAGGGAATCCCTGGAGGTATTCCGGAGGGAATCCCTGGAGGTATTCCGGAGGGAATCCCTGGAGGTATTCCGGAGGGAATCCCTGGAGGTATTCCGGAGGGAATCCCTGGAGGTATTCCGGAGGGAATCCCTGGAGGTATTCCGGAGGGAATCCCTGGAGGTATTCCGGAGGGAATCCCTGGAGGAATTCCGGAAGGAATTACAGAAGTTTTTGAAAAAAAATCACTGGAGGAACTCCTGGGCTACGTCTTTGAAGCTTCCATTTACGTAACAGCAGCCAGACCTAATGGAAATTCTACTACTACTTATTTTCCATTCCCTTTTCAACGAGGCTGTACTAGATTCCTAAAAAGAGAACAGACGACAGCAGTACTTACCCATTCCGAGCATCACCGTACTCGTACTCACACCTTGATGTCCTCGTGAAGGCAGATCATTCGCATTCATTCGCATACTCAGTTTTAATTAGAATCCAGCATCGTCATCATCATCACCTACCACGCACACCGCTGCCACCCACCGCTCAACTGCCCCTGGGTCTACGTTCAATTGCGAACAGCCCGAAGCGCATAGCATCCAACCAACATCCTATTCTGACACTCTGTCGCTCTGGCGATGATACTGGATTTATATGGTTGGTTCATAGACAAACAGATTATTTAGCAGGATAGTAACTCAAAGTCAATAAGATCCAGATTATATGTACTAGATTTAATCGTAAAATGTAATACTGAATTTGTAATTGTAAAACTAAATTCCACTTTCTTGATTGAATAGTAATGGACAACAGTTTGATAAGAACTAAGATTCACGCGTATTCATCGCAAGGGTTGTTGGTTCATCCCGTATTCGCTTTAACTTGCACTACGACAAACTTAATTAATTAAACTCGGATAATAGAACGATTAGGATCGTATTTAGAGAAGTGTCAGCTATCGAATGAATCCCAAATCCAGTGCACGTTCGTTTGTCTCTGCCGGTACATATAGCCAACTGTGTGATGGGAAATTGCTCCTAAGAAACGTGCTATTCATTATGCTTAGCTAATTATAATCTTTCTCTGACGGATGCAATCCCTTCGCCACCGCAAGATTCAGCAGCTGATATTCACATGTGATGGTACTGCTACTGCAGATGATGATTCCATAGATGCTGCTTCGGCTGGAGGTGGTGGTGATGAACCGACGGTGATATGACGTGAAGAGATCCTCGAAATCTGTCGCAGTAGGGTGGCATCAAATAACACACACACGGGGCAATGTGATGGCAAAGATGGAGAAGTTTAAGATGATGATGATGTGGCGATATGATGCCACAGTCAGCGCTGCAGTGTTAGAAGGTACAGCTTATGCACCACAAAAAACGAGGTGGAAACAGCTACAGCACTCATTAAATTTGAGCACGGGTGTTTTGAACTTTGCTAGAGACATTTCTATAATTAATTTGGTACTAAGTTTTTCGTTTGGTGTGCCTGACTTTGCAAGCATTTGGTTCTAATGAGAGTTGAACACTACATAAGACGTTTTCCAGTAAATAACTGGATTTTTTTTTTATTAAAACAACCATCACAAAATGTGTTATAACATAATTCACATTACTTGAACAATTTCATAACTTGCCTTGCCACTTCTTAAGTCAATTTAGGATCGAACGTTACCTCAAGAAGAACTGGCAGTGAACAGGCCAGGATAAGTGATCAACGTAGTTTATGATATTCCAACTAGAAAATTCTTACAAAAACATAACATAAGAAGAACGAACCCTTGTATTTATAACACAATTTGATACAATACAATTTTAATTCTTTTAAATTTATACAATATTATAACACAACACCAAGTTTATAAAATTTGGCTATCTATTTTGAAGCTCAAACTTACATATTTTTTTATGATCTGATTATACCAAAAAAAAGTTATTTTCTTGATAAAACCAGTTTACTTTTTGTTACAATTTCATTTATTTTAACGTCATCCTGCATCAAATTTAAAACATAAACAAAATGTTGAAGAATTATAATATCTAAACGGAATATGGTGCAAGTCTAGTCGGGACATTTCAAAGGGGGTATTGAACTTTTTACAATATTTCTTTTCATATTCTTTATGTCAATTTACTAAGTTTTCATTTTTGAATGAAATAGCATTTGGGCACTTTCCGCTTAAACTGTTTCGATCATCTACCAACGGAATTGCATTTTTTCATCACATCCCTGGGGCATCACAAGCAAAAAGTTATCATGGAGTAAAAAAAAAACAAACTATTGATTGATACAGAATAGAAGAACTAAGCTGAAAGAACGGACAGCTATCATTCATTCGATCCGGAAATAAAAACTTTAACGAGACCTTCCCTGTTGCATCAGACATATGAGGTTGGTACTAGATCAGTACCTATGCAGGAATGGAAGAAATCGCCTGTTAGGAGCCTGTTAAAGCCTGTATCCGCAACAATCGGGACACAGAAGTACGGCTGTAGCTCTGAAATAAATCGGTTAATTTGGCCTAATAATTGACTGACAGCTCTTTGGTGTATGTCCATTATTTGTGCAAAATTTCATAAAAATCGATGCATTACTTTTGTCTGTGGATGATAAACAAACAGACGTGGATTTAAGAATTTTGTACAATCATGACCAATTTTCATTTGCATAACAGATAGTTATTTTACACTACAGTTCAAAGTATTGTGATGATAATTATGAAATTTCGTTAGCAGTTTTGATACTTATAGAGACACTTTTTTGCAAAATTTCATCAACTTTGATCAATTGGTTTGGTTGCTACTGGTGTTGATAGGGGTGAGTGTTAGTGAAAATTTTTCGTGTTTTTCATGGGCGGTGTTTGCCTATTCATTTGAATTCAACTTTTGAATTTCTATGCCAATTTTCATGAAATTCTCATATAAGGTAGTAGATTATGTGTATATTATGCCTGCAAAATTTGATGATTACACCGTTCAACACTAAATTTTGTTATGGGATGAGAAAAAAAAGAACAGGGGTTTGGGACCCTAGAAGTGTCATAGTGAAAGAATTTTTGAAAAATATTGGACCGGGCCTTCACAGTTTAAAACCGAAGTTTGTATGGAGAACTTGGGGTGTTCAATTGATACACTGAAACCTCCATTTAGGTAATGAGTCGGGACTGCCTAAATAGAATTTTTACCTAAATGGATTCAGTCTATTACCTAAATGGATTACAAGGTTGCAAAGAAGTTCAACAAGGGAGAGTTACTAGGAGATTTAAAGGAGATCATGCGGAGTTTCAGATGGCTTTCAAGGAGTTTCATGAGGGGGTGGGTTTCAGGAGGGGAGGGGCTTCAGGGGCGTTTTCGGGGGTTTTGGAGGGTCTTAGATCAGAATTGTCATTCGAATGACTAGCTGGGCACGAAACACGACAAACTTTGCGAAAATCCCTGCAAAATTCCGCCAGACTGAAAAATTATTGAATGTCGGGTCAAAGTCGGGTCAATTTTTATCGTATGTTGGGCCATTGTTGGACCAACATCGAACAACTGTTGGGTCTATGTTGGGTTTGGTGGCCAAAATAAAAACAGGTGAATGATAGGTTGATGTCGGGTTTGACGTCATCAATGCTGGAGCTGATATCAATTGAATGATGGAAGGATGGTTGATTATCTCAATTTCAGCTGGAAATGACGCTGGATACTGACACTTTTCAACACTGCATGGAAGGGGGGGGGGTGTTCAGGGGGCAACATTGCATCCCCCTCCCCCCATACTCACCCCCTAACACCACTCACTACTTCTTTCCCATAAACCAATCTTATACCTAATCTTAAGTACTCCAACTGATCTGAACACAATCAAATTCCATTTAGGTAACGTTACCTAAATGGAGGGACCTAAATAGATTTTACCTAAATGGATCCTACCTAAATGGAGGTTTGAGTGTATGTGCATTAGAACGTGCCGTGCATATTTTTAGGCGTTAGACAATAACGAAACTAACCCACATACCGAAAACGCCTGAAAATATGCACATATTAATTGAATACCCCAAGTTCTCCATACAAACTTCGGTTTTAAACTGTGAAGGCCCGGTCCAATATTTTTCAAAAATTCTTTCACTATGACACTTCTAGGGTCCCAAACCTCTGTTATTTTTTTTTCTCATCCCATAACACCAAATTTTGTAAAATTTTGTCGAGCAGTGTTATTGGTATAATATTTTAAATAGTGCAATCGAAACAATAAAGGGTGCTGACCAGCCTTGTGCATTGTCACCATCATAACACAAAAAAGCCGCAACATCAACATTGCCCTTCTTCCTCCATCAACGCTACAGCCGACCGTCTCTATGTTGCTAACGAACACATTCGAGACGAACGCATTGATACGGTGGCTGCCGCCGCCACGCTCTTTCTCTGCACATCTCCTGAGCAGCCGAACGCTTGTTAACCGTCGTTTCGACGCAGAGCTATGTCACTCACTGCTGGGTGACTCTCATCTGAAAGGGCCAGGATGAAGGTCAATTTGTTAAGTAGTATTGCATGGAGTAGCAAACACAAACATAGCACGCCCTATGAATAGAATGCAAGGCGTAGAACAAAAACTCGCTTCGGTGTTTCATCGTGTGGTTCGAAAACAAGAGACGATCGCTGCTGCTGGATGTGGTTGATTCTGCATTGAACGAGGGTTGGCTTGAGTGGCTTTTGCGTGAATCGATTATGTTTTGATGGACTGCGTTTGTCGTATGAAGTGATGGTTAAAGCGAGTGTCGTTCGACATTAACCATCCTGAAACTGCACAACCCTGGCTGACTAATTGCTGTCTGAGGGGCTAAAATCACGTTCAGACCCAATACATGTTCGACTATAAAATTCTTGAAAGTCCATCGATTTTTTTGAAATTTTTCCTATGCAACAAATGTGGAATGAGAGGTTTGTGTTCAAAGTTTTAGCCATTTCCTTTGCCAAACTCAAAAAATACAGCTCTGACAAGAAAAATTAGGGGCTGTACAAAATTCAATGGCGCATATTCTACTCTTTCATTGCTACAATAAAAAGTACTGCACCGATTCACATGAAATTTTGTAGGTGAAAAGAACACATCTTAAGATATTATTAGGCCAAATTTGAATAATTTTTAATGTTTCTATTGCAGAGTTACAGCAGTATTTCTGTGTCCCGATTATAGCGGATACAGGCTTTATGTAGGTAATGTAAAACAATTTCTTAAAAAAACATGAAAACTATATTGATAAAATTCCTGTAATAATCCTTGAATAAGTGATAGAGTGTCTGCATACATTTCTGAAGGAAACTCTGGAAAATAAAAAAAAATAGTTTTGTTCAATAAAATTTAAAATATTTTATCGAATCGTTGTAGAAATCTTAAAAGGGGTTCCTTATGAAAATAGCGGAAGGAATCCGAAGGAAATTCCTGGAAAATCTAAGGATGATGTTTTGGATAAAATTCAAGAGAAATTACTGAAAACTACTCGGAAAACCCCATGTCGAATTCTTGAAATATTTTTAGAATAAAAAATCCGAGATGTCCTCTACATTTATCCTGTATTATGTTCATCTCGCTCAGCGTATCTGTCTAAGCTGAAATTCTCTCAATGCATGGCTTGAGCTAATAAACTTCTGGACATTTTCATTAAAAAACATGGATGAACCTCTAAAATTATATATCTTTAGTAATTATATCAGGAACTCCTATACAAATTCATGGCAATTCTTTCTAGAGAAAATTCTTAATGTATTCCTGAAAGAATCCGTGGAGAAATGTACATTTGAGGCGAATCCTGGAGAAATACCCGGAAAAAAATTCTGAAGTGTTTTTGTTTTTTAATAAGGACTACATAGGCAACTCTCTTCAATTTCGAAGGAGGGAGAGATTTTTCATATGTGTTAGATGACACAAAAGCTTATACAATCCAAAATGTCTGTTATATTTGTTTTTGAGGGGAAGCAAAAAGAATATTAAAATCATAAAGTAAAATCTAGCATCCAATGGAAGATGTTCCATACAATATGTAGAAAAAATAATAAAAAAATACAAACAAAATTCTTCAAATTCATGAGCTCCTCTATGAGATAAGGAACTCTTTCAGCTCTTAAGGATCAAAATCCACTATGGATTATTTTTTGAAAATCCAATCTTATTTTGCGCTATAGCTAAACGAAATATCTCTGCAATTTTCATTTTTGGTTTACTTCAGCACATTGCAAGAAAAATCTCCCGAATGATTGTTTATTCTTCTCGCGCACTGGCAAAAAAAAGAATCATAAACCTTGAGAATATTTCGATTTTTTTATATTTTGTACATGTCAGAATAATAGTTTTCATGGTATTGATGGTACTACTTCTAAATAGAAGACAATCGCCCATGCTATTTATAACCCCTTGCGTTCTCATGTATATTATAAAACATATTAGTTTTGCCATTTTTTTTGCACTCCCAAACATGAAAAAATTACTTGAGAAGGACTTCTCAGAAATTCCTCTAACAGTTGCATCGCCAACAAAATTAAAAAAAACGAAAGTCGTGAACTTAAATTAACGGCGACAATTTTGGATGCATATAAACGTGCTGATTTCGAAACCGTGATTCAAAATGTTTAAATGGAACAGTTTTTTTGAGTTTTACCTGAAAATCTGGTTCTACAACTTTTAACATGGAATTTACTAAAATTCAATTAGGTGTCTTGCGTTGTAGTCATTTTCAATTTTCAATATTTTTTCATAGAAAGAAAGCTGAGTATAATATGTGCTTCGATCATCTGAACACAATTTTGCGTCAGATTTATGAAAGTCAAGATATTGACAAGCATATGGGATGATCCCTTAAGTTTTAGCAAAAATTTTAAAAATATTTTTTTCACTTAGTAAAAAAACAATTTTAAAATTATTTCTCAATGTGCATTTCAAATAAAAGATAAGCGAATTAAGCATGGAAAGTCGAAACAAATTCCGCCTTACCCTATTTTTCCTACACTTAAAATAATCATCAACACGGTAATCAAAAATGCTGTAAACTAGTGTAATCACCTTAAAAATTGTTCTATAAATTCTCCCAAAAATTGTCAGAGGTTTCATTTGGATTTTTTAGGGAATTTCTACAGCGACCTGTTGAAATTTATTCAAAGCTTAAAAAAAATAATAAAACAATGTCTAATAAATTCTTTAAAAAAAAAAAAATCATTCAAAGATGTCGTAAAAAACCACAGTAATTCCCGCATGATTTTTTTTGAAGTCATCCCGAATTTTGTTTCAGAAATTCTTCCTTTCTTCATAATTCCTTTTTATATTTACCATAACATTCATAGCGAATTTCTTTAAATAATTCTTCAAAGATTCTGCCAGAACTTTTTCTATATTTTTTCAGAAAATTTTCCAAAACTTGTTCAAAGATTCTTTCCAGTATTCGTTCGATTTTTTTCCAAAGATTCTCACACAAATTGTACCTTATATATTTTTTTAAACTTTCCATGGATCCATTTGGAAAATTTCTTCGGAGATTACTTTAGAAATTTCTAAAAGGATTCAATTAGAAAATCTTCCATAGATTCTTTGAAAATTTCTTCCAGGATTTTTGAAAGAATTTTTTCTACGAATTTTCAGAAATTTTGTAGCGATTCCTTCAGAAAGTCCATCCATATATTCTTAGTTATGTCTCTGAGGATTCCTTCAGGAGTCAGGAAACTTTCATGGACTCCTCCTGATTTTTTTCTAGCAATTCCATAAGTGTTCGAAAGGTTCTGCTATAAAATTCTGTCCTAAAATTTCATCAGATTTTCTTTAAAAAAATTTCCACTGATTAATTTACAAATTACTCCAAAGTTTTCCTCGGAAATTCCTCCAGAGGTTCCTTAAGAAAACCCTACTATGATGCTTTAAAATTTGCCGATGATTCTATTAAAAAAAATCCTTGAAGATTTTCTTTAAGAAATCCTCCAGCGATTGCTTCAAAAAATTCTTCAACAGCTACTTTAGAATATATTCCATGAATTGCTACCAAAACTGCTGCCTGCTTTGCTTCAGAAAATCCTCATGGAAATCATTCCACATAGGGTATTGTAACATTTGGGCAGGTGTACCTATTTTGGGCACTTGTCGCTCTATCTAAGTCAATTTCAAACCGATTGATTTGAATTTTTGTACAGAGTTAGATACTGTACGTGCCTAACTCTATACAAAATTTCAAATCAATCGGTTTGAAATTGACTTTGTTATAGCGGTAAGTGCCCAAAATAGGAACACCCGCCCAAATGGTTCAAGACCCTACTCATCCATTTATTCGTTTCACATTTTCTTCTGGAACATTTCAGGAAAATCTTTTATGGATTGCTTCAAAGATTCATAGACTTTGTCCAAAACAATTTTCCAATGACTTCACTAGCAAACTCTCCGTGGACCTCCTCAGAATTTATTTCATGGATGCTCGCAGAAATCCCCGCAGGGCCTCTTGCATGGGTTTCTTTGGAAATTATCCCTGATATTCTTCATAAAATCTTTAAATTTCTCCAGCGGCTTCAATAGAAAATTGTTTCAGATTTTTCTACATTTATATTTTTTCTTTAATATTTGAAGTATTTCTCCAAGCTTTCATTAAGAAAGTTTTCCACGTATTCCTTCTGAAATTTCTTCACAAATATTTTTGAAATTCCTCTAGATATTCTTTCATGTATTTCATTGTAAAAATCTCTACAAATTACCTCAGATTTTTTTGAGAATTATTCAGAAATTTATAAAAGAATTCTTTGAGAAATCTTTCCAAGTAGTTTCTATTAATTTCTACAGAAAACTTTTCAGAGATTCCTTTGGAAATTCAAACTAGTTTTCATGAATTCCTGTAGGAGTTTCTTTTAGGAATATTTTCAGTGACATCTGGGAAAATCCCAAAAGGAATATCTCCACAAATTACTTCAAGGATTCCATCAGAGATTCTAGCATGATTTCTTTCAGTGTTTACAGTAGGAATTTCATCTAGGATTTCTGTACAAATACTGCAGATTGCTTCAGCAATTCCTAAGGGTATTTTTCTGTATAGTTTCTCAGAAATTTCTACAGGATTACCACCACAAAGCTGGTTCACTGGACTCTGTTGCCTTCATATCGACTTAAGGAGGATCAACCCGGGATTCAATAACTCTTGTGTTACACCGAAAGCTTTCGTCCAGCCACCACTCCCTCCGCACCGATACTTCAGCCGTAATGCATTCAAGTTTATTTGTGTTCGTCGCCGGACACACCGATGGCTGCCATTGAGCCAGCGCCATCGCCAAAGCCTTCTGTCACCGTCTTCGCACAGATAAAATTTTCTACTCAGTGGCTGAGTTGCTCTTACTTAGAAATCGGAGAATCCCGGACAGAGTTCAAATACTGACGATCAAAATGTGATATTGGTTTGTATGAGATAAGAGGTAAAAGTACTGAAAATAATAGCAAAAATTGGTTCTTGAACCATCTAACCAATAGCAAAATATGATATTTGAAGATCAATCAAATAGCTCACTGCTATTGGTTAGATCTTACCAAGAGCTAAATGTGCTGTGGTGATGATGTTCCAGGAGTAAAATTGAGATATTATTTTCAGTACTTTTACCTCTTATCTCAAACAAACAAATATCAGTTTTTGTTCTCCATATCAAAATATGCTATTATTGAGCTTTTTTCCTCTGCTCGGGATCCTTTGTTTTCTTACTCAGTTTCTGTTAAAAGTGCCAATAGGTTGTCCCACTTTTAGCCGAAAGTGAGTAAGAAAACAAAGGATTTTTCGATTTCTGAGTAAGGTCAACTCAGTCATTGAGTAGAAATTTTTCTCTGTGATACGCTCGCCACAGTTACATATTTAAAAATATTATTTATATCGTACGATTCATTTACCTAAATCCTTCTGAAATAAAATGTTAATTAGCAGTAGGGTGCGGGCACCGGTTTTGGCCAGTCTAAAGGGAAATCATTTTGTAAAAAATAATTAATAATCCTATGAAAACAACCAATGCGTTAAATAAAAGGTTTCAATCTATATTTTGAAGGAAAAATGCAAAAATCAAGCCAATACTTGATTTTTGTATTAAAAGTGGCACTGGCCAAAATAGAAGCTCTGCCGCAGTTTTGGCCATATTCTTAAGTTTGGTTTCTATTTTGGCCAATCACGTGTATTTCTTATGGGAGTGGCCAAATTAGAAGCACCCTGGCCAAAATAGATATATGGGAGCAGATTTTTTAAGGAAATATATTTTTTTCTTCCAGTTTTTAATCAACATGTGTGGTTTTCACAGCTGTAATCATCATATTATATTAGGATCTACTAGTAAAAATTAAATTTACACCGGTTTAGATCACAATAGGCTCAATACCGTACTATGGCCAAAACTCCGGACTGGCCAAAACTGAAGCTTCTACCCTACATTGAAACACAAATATAACAAAACACAAAAAAGAGCATCAAACTTTGATCTTGGAATATTTGAAAATACGGTAAATATCAAGATCAAAATTTGATTTGGTAGATCTTACACCGCAACGCACCATTCTAAGGTGATCTACCCACGTTACGGGGGGAAATATTTTTCACGATTCTGATATTGACACTTTCTCGTTACTCTTTTATTAAAAAAGTTTACATATTTCCTCTTGCCATTTTACGTTTTGTATGTAAAGTGTAACATCCCGGGTAGAGGTTAAATACTGACGATCAAAACGTGATATTTGTTTAATTGATATTATAGGAGATAGAAGATCTGAAAATAATATCTTATAAATATTCCTGAAACATCTGAACAATATCAAAATGTGATATTTCAAGATCAAACTAATAGCTCGCTACCATTGGTTAGATCTTACAAGATCTAAATATGATATAATGATGATATTCTAGGAGTAAATTTTTGATATTATTTTTGCATCTTTTATATCTTATGTCAAGCAAACCAAAATCACTTTTTGATCTCCATATCAAAATATGCTATTGTTGAGCTCTTTTCCTCTACCCGGGATTTTCTTGCTAACCCGCATTTTAAATCGGTGTAACGAAATAAGTTAGGCGTTTGTTAATCAAGTTGTAAATCCAAATGCTTCCTCGTTCTGGTATTGGGTTTCTTTTGCCACCAGAACCGTGCCACCCAGTCAGTTAGCGCAATGAACCGTTTACGTAAGCGTGTAAAATTAATGATAACATTAGTAAACGGATGCATTTCTCTCCGTCTGTATCTCTTACCCGTCAAGCGTCCGGTGTCTTCCGATATCTACTGATGATGCGCGCTTTCAGAATTCATATCCTACTAGCCAGAGCCAGTAGTCATTCGTCGCTGTGGCCGCCCATGCCACATATCGAAAAACCCTTTGTGAACACGCCAAGACACAGCAAACATTTTAATGCTACGCTACAATGTTGGGTGTTGGGTGGGCGAGCTGAACTTGGTCCGAAATGGAACTCTTCGCTTCCTGAGAGTGAACGGCGGCGGCGGCCGTGCTGGGGCTCCGCCGCACCGGGTGCGGATCGGAACGACACACCGAGAATAGGCTTTTTATTTATGTATATGCAATGTTGCAGCTCTCTTCTCCTCAGTCTCATCCCGGTTTGGTGTGCTTGTTGTTCGTGGTACTTATACAGGTACAACGACTGTGGTATGGTATGCAGTTATGTTGAACATTGCACTTTGGTTACCGGCTGCTGCTGCTGTTGCTGGTTGGTTGAATTGCCGGCTGCCGGTGCGAAACAATGTCGAGGAAATGTCTATATGCAAAGTTAATGCGCTCTGGGCTGGAGATAAAAGCCGGGTCTGAACCGAGGGAGATGAAACAATGGCAACATGAACATGCATCATTGTTGTCGCCGTGTCGTGGGTGGGTGGGTCGGTGGTGACTCCGAGCCGAGCAATTGCGCGGCTGGGGGATTGTAATTGCGAATGGAAGGTATTTTAACTGTGATGCACGCAAAATTACTGGATTGGTGCGTGTTTTGAGTTTGGATGAAACCGGAGGGCACACTGTTTGTAATGGTAATGCGAAGCCTTTTCAGAATTCCATAAATTAATGCGATGTGCACGAAGTGCATAATAATGAATCACGTTGGATTGCCAAAAATGATAGGTAAAAATTATGGTAAAAATGATAAATGAACTTTAATATACTTTTTTAAACAATAACTGCTAGCAAAGTTGTTTCTCGTTCAATTCCTTCCTTTAGCTTTTGTGTAGTTTGAAGTAATTGTCGGTTCAGGACTTTTACACCTGACACACGATATTAACCCATATCCGCCCAGCGTCCTATTTATAGGACAGATGCCCCGAACGCCCATCGTCCTATAAATAGGACAGTCCTTTGGATGTGAATATTTCCATAATTATGCAAAATTTTAGAATACTTTCTTCAGAGAAGATGTTCTCCATGTTGGAATAGTGTAGTGGCAGCCCCCTGGTAAGATGACAATGACAGATGCTCGTGAGTGTCCATGAATGTGTGCGTATGAGTTTGACAGCTGACGAAGCATAAATGCTGATGTGTGTTATGAGTGAATGTTGTTTATAAACATACTTGTTAGTCCGTACTAGTCCGTAGATGTAAATAGATGTAAAAAAAACGTAGTCCGTGGAATTCCTTTCTTCCGTATCACGAGAATCCCGGGACGGGTAATTTGTCCGGTTGAGATAATCACTGCGCTGGGATTTCATCAGGTTATGGGCCCAGGTTTCGTGAAGAAAGTGAATTAAAAATGCACTCTGTTCGAAGAGGCATTTAATGAACGTTTTGTGAAAGAAGTTTGCTTGCCCCCGGAGGGTACACCCGAGTACTGCTGTCGAATAGCAGATTTGGAAACAAGTTTGAAAGAAAGTGTATCGGAAAAGTGCTGTTGGAGTTATTTTGGACGGCCACTGAGCGGAATAAATCGATTACGGACGGTACGGGGCGAAAATATTTCGAAGAGGAGCGATTGCAACCGTTGCGCCGATGGTGTTTCGACAGGACAGATTGAAAAAGTGACACCATTGTTTTGAAGAAAAACGATAGCGGAGTGTTGCACAGTGGTTCAGAGTGGTGATTTTATTAGTGCAAAATAGCGACTAATTAGAAAAATGACTGAAACGAGAATAACTTTCGACCGGTTAAACGACTCCAACTGGAGTACATGGCGGTTCAGGATGGAGTTATTGCTGATGAGGGAGGAGTTGTGGTCGATCGTGAAGAAATCCAAGCCACAAACAGAGAACATAACGACAGAATGGATAAGGAAAGACGAAAAGGCTAGAGCAATAATAGGATTGGCACTGGAGGATAACCAGTTGAGCCACATCATGGGAGCGGCTAGTGCGAATGAAATGTGGGATATTCTCAAAGGATATCACGAGCGAGGGTCACTTTCCAACAAGGTCCATATTTTGCGGAAACTGTGTTCGATGCGCCTGACCGAAGAAGCTAGTATGTCTTGTCATCTAATGGAAGCTGCAGAGCTAGTTCACCGTTTAGCGAGGATGGGGGAAGTATTAAAGGAGCATCTTGTGGTATCGATTCTTTTGTCCAGTCTACCCGAGTCATACAACCCTCTCGTCACCGCACTTGAAGGTCGTCCGGAGGAAGATTTGAAGCTAGAGTATGTGAAGGGGAAGCTTCTGGATGAATGGCGGAGAAAATGTGAAGGTAAAAGCCAAAATATTGTTCCAGAGAGAGCCATGGTGACCACAACGCTGCCCGAAAAACGAAGAAATGTGAGGATGTGTTATCATTGCAATGCGAAAGGCCATCTGTGGAGAAATTGTTCTGTATTGCAAGAGGAAGTACAAGCTAAGATGAATACACAAGAGGATAGAGTAACGTCGAAGGTCTTTCGGCGCCCAGATCCAGGAGGAGTGTGTTTTACGACGACGACGACTGGAGCAGACGTGTTGACTAGTCCGAAGTGGATTTTGGATACCGGTTGTACAAAGCATATGACTGGTTCGGAGGAAAGTTTTGTGAGAAAATCTTTGTGGAAAGAGAAGGTAACATTGGCGGATGGCAGAACAGTGAAGGCCAAAGGAAGAGGCCAAGGAAGAATTATAGGACGTGGACTAGAGGGGGCATCCATAGACATGAAGCTGAAGGAGCTGCTGTATGTGCCTGAATTGTCCGGTAATGTATTGTCTGTCAGCCGTATCACCGTCGAGGGGTATTCAGTGGTGTTTGGACCAACAAGTTGCCGAATCCTGGATGGTAATAAGGTCATTGCTATTGGTGAGAAAAATGAAGGGTTGTACTACCTGAAGCAGTAAGTGCGCCCTAAGGTCTCGGCTTTGAGCCAGGAGGAGTATATTCGTGTACTTGAGGGGCTGCACTAAGGAGGAGTGTTGGAATAGTGTAGTGGCAGCCCCCTGGTAAGATGACAATGACAGATGCTCGTGAGTGTCCATGAATGTGTGCGTATGAGTTTGACAGCTGACGAAGCATAAATGCTGATGTGTGTTATGAGTGAATGTTGTTTATAAACATACTTGTTAGTCCGTACTAGTCCGTAGATGTAAATAGATGTAAAAAAAACGTAGTCCGTGGAATTCCTTTCTTCCGTATCACGAGAATCCCGGGACGGGTAATTTGTCCGGTTGAGATAATCACTGCGCTGGGATTTCATCACTCCACACCCATACCTTGCTCATAGTGGATAATATAGTGTGTGACTGGTTCACTAGGTGGCGTAAACGATGCTGCAAAGAATGCATATTGTCACGATCTGTGAGCTTCATTTCCAATGCAAAAAAAAAGTTATTTCCCTGGAATCTTGACAATGGTTAATAATTTACAGTTCATTTCATCAGCAGAGTTGTTAATCAATACATACAAGGGGCTGTCCATAAACCACGTGGTCATGAGGGGGGGGGGGGGGGGGGGGGGTTTCGGCCAATGACCATTTTGTATGGACAAATAAAAATTTTTGTATGGACTAATGACCACGCGGGGGGGGGGGGGGGTTGAAAAGTCCCAAAAAAATGACCACGTGGTTTATGGACAGCCCCCAAAAGTCGATGTAAGTATGATTGTATGTTTATATGCTTGTATGTTTATATGTTTATATGTTTGTCTATTTGTATGTTTATATGTATGTATGTATGTATATATGTACATATGTATATGCGTATGCCGGAACATAGGCATAACTCTGGAATGCGTCAAGAAATTCCAATCAAATTTGGTATACACATTCCTTAGGATGTGGAGGTGGTAGCAAGGATATTTCAATTCAAGATGTAACATGGTTACAAGATTGAAACTGCTTTCTTGTTCTAAAAATCGATTGATCATCTTTTCGTCAGGAAAAGGCTGAGTCAAATCGTACCCTAAAGAAGCAATTATATTCAATTATCATTTTTATGACGGTAGCGCCTCCCTGTGGTCGATATTGATACCATATTTCCTTATCTCAAAGCAATGAAGTACCCACTCACTGTCTTAATCTTCTTACATGGAATGAGTTATTTTTTTAACGGATTAGACAATGAGCGTAACAATCTATTATATAAAATTTACAAAGAAGCTTCAAACCCCATCAATAGTCTTTCCGAGTCGAACAGTGAGCTAAAGCGGACGTGGTCCCAGAGTAATAAGTGGAAGATTTTGCCAAAAGTTTAAGTGATAGCTAACTGTTTGAAAACGCTATGTGAGTTGGGAAAGCCCATAAAAATCTAAAAGAATTGTTAATTAAATTTTAAATTGTTCTAGAATTCGGAAAGATCGCTATATATTGTGGAAAGTTGAATTGGCCCAAGTGCAGGGAACAAGGCATTCCCAATGTGAGTGAAGAAAAACCGCCATGATAATTAATAATGTAGATTTCAGCTAAATGTGTGTCCTTTTGTAGATCTTTAATTAAGATAGTTGCTGACGTCACTATTCCAGCAAACCTTGAATCTGCTGCTCGAGGCTCAGGTAAATGTGTGAACCATTTGTTGCGTGTCGTGAAAGGAAATTGAGCTGTTCTATGTAATTTTTGATCCTAATGGACCCGTGTATGTGCTTCTTCTTTTTCTTGTTCGTGAAGGAATCATATCCTTCACGCGAAGGTGTTCCTGCCGGGTTCTAGAACCGGAAGTAGGTTGTAGGGGATTCGACCACTACGAATCCTCTTGGTGGATCCAGAAGCTTGGCGGCTTGTAGGCTATAGGTCTCGTCGTCCGGCCAGTGAACCTCCATCGCACCTACGGGCCTGGGAGACTCCACGACTCCCGAGAATTCTCGACTGGAAGCCAATTACCATCGGATTCTCTTTCAATTAGCCTCGAGAAAGTTGGCGGTCCGCAGTCAATCGGACTCGCATGTGAGAGTGCTGGTGTTAGCAAAGACACGCACCACTGACAGCCTACACGCGTGTACATAGGCAGCTCCGTCATCGATTAGCCACAACCAACACTGCAACAACCAATTCCACAGTAACCCCGTTGCGCTATCACCAACCCTGCGTCTCCATCGCCGCATCCATCGTTGGACGTCGTCGCCTGAGCTCGGGTCGAGCCAGATCAAGGTCAGATAGATTAAGTAGAGTAGAGTGAGGGACCGAAATAAAGCACGGCCGTGCGTATGAAAATTCCAATTGGAATTGTAGGAGTTTAGGAGCGGTTTTGAATACACTGATGCAAGTTTGAACGTTGGCTAGTTTACTCTAGATGACGAAAGATATTTGATGGGAATTTAGTGGGATTTTGTTGGGAATTTTAGCTGTGCTCTAAATTGATTGGGTCATTGGGGTCAGAGTTGTGGTGAGAAAGGACGGTTTCGAGTAAGAATCTTTCCGTGGTTTGATGGACTCGCCCTGAGTCTCGCTGGGCATTGCATATTGCTGCTTCACATGCAAACGGTTTGATCGTCTGCTTGGCGCTAAAGTGAAGTCAGTCGAGGAAAAGACAAGATTCGATTCCAATCACATTTTGAACCGTTACAAAGACGGCGGCATAGGTTCCAAGATGGCGGTCAAAACTCCAGAATATATACTTTTTAACGATAATGCTGCTTCGGATACTATGCAATATGGGTATCTATCGATCGGGCTTCACAAGTAGAACTCAAAAATGAATATCCGACGTAATTTTGAAATCAAAGATGGCGGCCATGAAATGGCAGTTTGGTCTATAATACCATGCAATATGGGTATCTATCGATCGGGCATGATGTGTAGAAGTAAAAAATCAATATTCAACGCCATTTTGAAATCCAAGATGGCGGACCATATCCAAGATGGTGGCCACGGAATAGTATTTTTTGAAATTTCTTTGTATTTGTGAATTTTAACTTAATGCTAATTCTTCACACACGGAATAGTAGTTTAATCCATAATACCATGCAATATGGGTATCGATCGTTCGGGCATGATGAGTAGAAGTAAAAAATCGATATTTAACGCCATTTTGAAACCCAAGATGGTGGACCATATCCAATATGGCGGACCATATCCAAGATGGCGCCTATGGAATGGTAGTTTGAGCTATGATACCATACAATATGGGTATCTATCGATCGGGCTTCTTGAGTAGAAGTCAAAAAACGATATTTGACTCTGTTTAGAAATCCAAGATGGCGGCCCATATCTAAGATGGCGACCACAGAATGAGAGTTTGAGCTATGAAACCATGCAATATGGGTATCTATCGATCGGGCTTCATGAGTAGAACACAACAATGAATATCCAACGCCATTATGAAACTCAAGATGGCGGACCATACCCAAATTAGTGGCCACGGAATGGTAATTTGAGCTATAATAGCATGAAATATGCGTATCTAAAGGGTATATGGTACGGTAGCGGGTAGGATAAAAGGTTGAGCAGACGGTTGGGTAGAGGGTTTGTATGAATGATAAGGGGCTGTCCATAAACCACGTGGTCATGAGGGGGGAGGGGGGGGGTTCGGCCAATGACCATTTTGTATGGACTAATAAAAAATTTTGTATGGACTAATGATCACGCGGGGGGGGGGGGTCGAAAAGTCCCAAAAAAATGACCAAGTGGTTTATGGACAGCCCCTAAAGTAGAATGAGTGGAGTAAAAGGTTAGGGTTGAGGGTAGGGTAGACGGTAGGGAGAAGGGTAGAATAGGGCGTAGGTTTGAGGGTAGGAAAAATGTTAGGGTAGAGAGTAGGGTAGACGGTACGATTAAGCACAATATAGACTAGAGGGTACGGTAAAGCAAGCCCGTGCACAAGGGGGGGGGTTTTGGGTGTTAAACCCTCCCCATTAGCGATACTCCATACACTAGGCGCCCCTCCGCCTTTTGCCGAAATTGGGAAAAACCCCTCCCTTGGCGCCACTTCTGTGCACGGGCCTGCGGTAAAGGATAGTGCAGTGGTTATAGTAGAGGATAGTTTAGAGGGTAGGGCAGATGGTAGGGTTGAAGGTTATGATAGAGCGTAGGATAGAGGGTTGGAATAGAGGGCAAAAGAAGATAGTAAGGTAGAAGCTAGAGAATAGGGTGAAGAATTGAGTTGAGATTAGATGAGCTGAGGTTCTTTTTTGAGATACCTTCAGGAATTCTTTCCAGGATTTCTTCAGGCATTCCTTTCGAGAATTTTTTCAGGTTTATTCCTGAGATTCCTTCTTATATTGCTTCCGAGATTGCTGTAAGGAGTGTATCGGAAATTAACTATATATGTTCAAAACATCCTAAAAAATAATTTATTCGAGTTATAAATAATTTTATTTTTGGAGGTACTATATAAATCCTCAGAAAATGGAATGGCACTTTTGCTTTTGTAAAAATAATTATTTTACATGGACATCAATCTCAAAGTTTAAACGCATGATCTTGAAATTTTGGACACCTCTTAAAAATTTGAAATTTCGGAAAAAATTGTTTTTTTTTTAATTTTTTTAAATTTTTTAGCACAAATATATTCTTTCCCAGATTGCTCATAATATAGATAAAAAATTATTTTCAAGAAAAAATTTGACTCCATTTTAGCGCAATTCTTAAAAATGAAAAAAGGTCATTTTTCAGGGACCCCATTTTTTATGCTCATTCAAAGCACGATTACGCAAATAAAAAATACATCAAATTGATAATTCAATTCTTTTTTAATTGGGAATGTTTTTAAACTTAATGACGAGGCAGCTTTAGTAGAGAGCGGAATTGTATAACCTTTGAAGATATTTAAAACAGACTGTCAAAGTTCGACAAAAAATTATTGTTTTTTTAGGATAGGCCATTTTTTAAATGCTGAGGGTTTTTCGATCATAAATATTTTTTTTTTAGGTTGGTGTTCGGTGATATGTTATGTGTACATAACTGCTAACAATATTTAATATTTTTTGGATTTTTCGCCGTACAAGTTTTATTCGCTACAGGTTATTGAAACGCTGAAAAATCTTTAAAAAAGAACAATTTGTCCAAAACTTTAATTTGTGAGATGTATTCATTCTACAATATTTTCAATAATGCTAAACATTTTTCAAATTTTTTCAGGCTGTTCTAAACTTGACTGTATTGTGAAGATTTGATAGAAGAACTGAAATGATAAGACCAAACATGCTTCGAGATAGAGCATCCTGAATGTTTATAGTTAATTTCCGATACACTCCTTATGGATTGCTTCAGAGTTCTCTTCAGGGATTTTTGCAGGCGTTGTTTTGGAAAATCCTGAAAGGATTCTGTTAGTTATTCTTTTCTGCATTCTTTCAGGGATTTGTGCTGGAATTCCTTCAAAGATTCCTTCCAGAATTCCTGCTCTTATTCCTTAAGGAATCCTTCCCAAAAAAAAATTGTAAAATATATGTTTCTTCCGAAAATGTTTTCAGGCAACCCTAGATCATAGAGACATCTTCTATGGTTCTTGCAGGAATGCCTGCTCCAGCTTCTGGCCGGCATTCCTGCCATGATCTCTCAAAGGAATACATCAGGTTTTCTTTACGGGAAACTGCAGGGATTTCTGCCAGAATTGCTTAAGAAAATCCTGGAAGAATTCTTCCAGAAATTCTACCCAGCATTCTTTCACGGATTTCTTCTGGAATTACTTCACAGATTCATTTTAGTATACTTTCAAAATGTTCTGTCGAAACATATTCAGAGAATCCTAATGGAATTCTTTCTATGAGCCGGGATCCTCGCTTGGGATTTATACAGCAATTCCTCCCGGGATTTCTTCTGTGATTATTTCAGGGATTCCTACCAAGCTTTCAGTTGAAATTCCCTCAGAACTCTACCAGATATGACTCTCAGAGTTCCTTTTGTATATCCTCCCGGGATTTATTCGGGGATTTCACATTATCTTTTCGATGTAACTTTGATAGTGCCCAGAATAACACCATGAAATTCACATATTGTTCACGAATAAACAATCATGTAGTAGTACAAACATAAGTGGAGAAGCCGTGAAGAGTATATCCGGTTGAAATTTTATATCAAAACATGGAATAATGATGAACCTGGGCGTGTTAGTAGAATACCTGTAAATACGAGACACCGAAGACGACCATATAGTTGAGGTCGAAATACGTATCTGTCAAAGGAGACAAGTTAAATGGAACAGTACTTAACACGATTTTCTTTTTTAAATATAAAAAAACTTTTGTAAAGTATACGTAAGGTGAGTACGTAACGAGAGCTTGTGGGGTGCTGAAGGAAAAACTCAATTACTTTATTAAAAATAAATATATGTGTAACACATAGTGAGCTATCTTTATTTGATTTGTTAAAAAAAATGAGAAATGTTGTACACTGCAGTCGAAACTACATGAAACTACAAGAACCATGCATTGCATACTTTTAGGCGTTTATCGGATTATATTTCTGCCCCAATTTATAAGTCCTTTTTCTATTCTTTTTGAGTGGTTATCATCTCTCTCACTTGTTTAGAGCTGCATTTTTTTCTATACGGATCAGAATATAACGAAAGCGTAGAAGTTGTGCTGAAGTAGAACTCGAGAAAATTATCAGATATTGAGGACCTACAATGAAGATTTTTTTTGGAACAACACCATAGACTTCCACTTTTTTTTTCATGAAATCATGCTCATTTTATTGGAACTTGACCTTTGATAACAAATTTATTTGAAGATTTAAATTGTGAGACACCTTGGGCGTTAACGGGTTAAATGCAAAAATAGTTTATTTGAAAAAAAAAAAGGAATAACAAGAAGCATTTTGTAACAGCTTTAACTGCTCGTTGAACATGCGCTCTGTAATGCTTTTGAAACGTTAGAAAACAGAAGAAGAATACATCTTATTTCCTCCATACATTGTAATTCCGAAGAACTGTACTTTCAAAAAAAAAACCCTATACCAAAACACCACGATCTCATATCATAATCAAAGGTACAACCACGCTTGACCATTGATGTTTGATTCGCACACACATGCGGACCACCCCCTTCCGTTTGCACCCCGAATAATGCTCAATGTCAGCGTTTTGCAACGCCAACCCCTCACTTCCGCTCACGGCAAGGACGCACGTGCTACAATTTTGCAAATCCCTTACTCCGGAAACAGGGGCTGGTAATTTCTACCAAAGGCGATTGGGTTGTTCACGATCATGGCGATGATGACCAGTGGTGGAAATTGATCGCGAACGTGTACTTACGCGCTACAAAAAAATGCCATCGCATCGCAAACCTTTGCTGTGCGATGGTGTTCGTGCGTCTGT
This sequence comes from Aedes albopictus, assembly GCF_035046485.1. Classification (NCBI taxonomy): domain Eukaryota; kingdom Metazoa; phylum Arthropoda; class Insecta; order Diptera; family Culicidae; genus Aedes; species Aedes albopictus. The sequence goes on along the minus strand of NC_085138.1, from coordinate 396,978,881 downwards.
GGCTCACGATCGTACGACACGAACGCCAACGAGTGCATCGCATCTTTTGCAAGCGCGATGCTTTTTTATTTTAGAGGTTCGCGGCCGATATTTCTGTAATGAAATCAAATTTTGGTAAACTTTTTCCTCGATATCATTTATTGGAATGCTACCTGACCAGTATAATCAAAAAACACCCAACTAATTACCTTTAAGTGTACAAAAAATGGCAACAAACCAAGTGTTCGACATTGTAATCCTTCTGGCGAACCATCTGCGATTCTGCTCGTTCGACATTTGTTTTGTGTTGGTTCGTCGATCAGGGAAATCGTGAACCGTTCTCTCTTTTTGGGTTCGCGAGCGCGTGAGCAAAGATTGTGTTTGATGCGAACCAAAAAACACGTCAAGCACATGATGCTTTCCACCACTGATGATGACTGACGGACAGAGTGTCCAGTACCTAGTAGTACGGATATTTCCCGAGGGAAGCAACACGTTATCCTGTATGGACGCTACGCATTCTAGAGTGTTCCGTGGAAAACCAGGGCACGATGGAGATTGGTATGTAACGCACCTCTTTTTGCTGATTTTCCCCTTTTTTCGGAGTGGTAGTGACCGTCACCCATTTAGAAAAGGGTATAATTAAAAATTCTCCTGCCAACAGAGGGTACAGTTGCGGCAATGTAATGTGAATTATTCATATGGTGAGGGAAATTTGCAACGTTGTTTTCACTATCGCCCTTCTGGCAGAAATGCGTATCATCGAGGGCTTCCCTTGCGAATGGAAACCGTGATTTGACCTTGAAACGAGATAGGGTTGTTTGGTGCGTTAAATTATGGTAATTGTGAACATGTAGATAGTAATTAAATTCTGTACCCAAAATTAATTTATTGTGATTGCATTTGCGGAGCGGTCTCTGGCGCCAAGTAGCGTTCAGGATATAGTGGATCAACAACAGTTTCATGTTTGAAGTTATGTGTTTATATTGCTATACTGCCGTTCTTATGCAATGTGACGTATGCGCCATTCTAAATTTTGACGTCTTTTAGTATATATCTGGTGAAATTATAACACTGTGGTATATCAGGCTGCAAGATCAAGTGGTAATCTAGCATCAGTGGAAGAAAACATAACGAACGCTCAAGAGTTTGATGAAAAATAACCAAAAATGTACCAAATTTGTCAATGTTGCTTATGTCACTTTGCAGAAAAACGACAGTATAGGCAGTAAAGGCATTTTTATAGAATGAGGAAATCTGCTGATCAGATACCCAAAGATAGGTCCTCGGGTTTTTGCCCTGGCTAGTATGCACTGTAGACTACCCGTTGAAGTCAAGCTCCCGGTTGGGAAGGGGGGCAACTCAACTTACTGTTGGCCGATCCGCCATTTTCTCTGTAGTTCAAGTACGATTCGGGAGATCGTGGAAGTAACGAAATCCCACTGGTAATATTATTTGGTTTGATTGACTTTTAAATCGCACTGGTCCGCTCCGGTACACATCCTTTCAACAATTTTGTTCGGATTGATATCTCTACCGCATATCTCCTGCATAATCGACCTTTGCTGCACGAATCGTGGGCATTCAAAAAGCACATTCACTGCGGTCTCGTTGCAGGCTGCGTATACCGGACATGCGGGGAGCCTGTGCGTCCGAATCTGTGCAGATACCACCTAAAGCACCCATGGCCTGACAAAATGGTGTCAAGTGAAAGTTCACCACGCCACGGCCGCTCATTTAGAAGTGCTCGATATGAGCCTGTGTGTTCATCTACCCTTACTGAAGGAGTCCCATGCCTTCTGCCACTTCAACATAGACGATGTTCTGACAATCCGTCTCGTGCCTCTTGTGCCACGTCGCTCGAAGCACTCTTCGTCCTCTGCAAACACTAGTACTATTGACATAATTCCCACCAGCACGCATATCGCGTCCGTTGAGACCGTGTGGTATGCGCTGACCACTCTAAGCAAGGCACATCATACCGTAGTATGGAGATCGCCGAATTTCAGCTTATCGACGATCATGACCCCGAATTCATTCAGTCCTCCACTATGCCAATTGCGTGCGTTGCTATCAGTTCCACTCCCTCTATCGACTTGCCGTATACCACGAGGGTAATATAATTGGCAAAGTTGATTAACTTTACGCCCGGTGGAAGTTTGAGCCTCAATACGCCATCATACACTGCAAATTTTGTTTGCTTGTATTCAGCAAACTTTGCTGATTTTTTTTGCGCTGATTTCATTCAGCAATACGAATTTACTGAATATCAGCATTTGTTTTTCAGCTTGTTGAATCTTTCAGCAATTTTGACAGTTGATCAGCAACGTTGTGCTGAAATTCAACAAAAATTTCAAAAAATTTGGTGTGTACGCCGCGTTCCATAGTATCGGGCCCAGGACGGACCCCTGAAGTACCCACGCAGTGATGTTGTAGCTCCCCTCGCCTTCCTCGATGTCAAGTACAGGTGGAAGTAGTTCTCCAGTATCCGGCAGTAACCGCCCAAACATTTTAGCTGTATAAGAGCTTAAACTTCAGCTTAAGAAACTCTTATACAGCTATCTTTGTTTACTTGGGCGGGACTCCTTGGTGGTATATGATGCACTCGATGGTGGCTCAGCTGACGCTGTTGAACGCATTATTTACGTCCAGTGTGACGACCGCGTAATAGTGGATTCTCGTCCGCTTCTTTTGGAGCGCCATCTCGGCCGTTTTGGTTACGGCCCTAATAGCTCCCACCTTCGATCGACCCTATCGGAAACCGAACGGGTTATCCGTTCCCACAGTAAACCGGTGGTGTTCATAAGGCAGATAGGTATGTATGCCGATGAGCCACCTGGTGGCTTCCCTGGTTTAGACAGTAGAACCAATCTTTGCCTTTTCTACATCTCCGGAATCTCGCCTCGGTCTAGGCACATCTGCATAGCCTTTGGCCTCGATGGTCTAATGGCTACTGATGGGATACTGTACAGACCCGGAGCCTCGTTCAACTTTGGTCAACGCTTTGGCCGGTTTGGCCATAGGGGACGAAGGGCCCATATGGTCATGGTCTTGTATCGGGGCGCAGGAAAACGTTCCCACGATCTTCTGCAGCATCTAGGGGGATCGTTCTGGGGGTGCTGAGTCAGCACTGCTGACACGCCCTTCGTTTTGGTAGTGACTACTCTGTAGGCATCACTCCAAGGGGTCTTGTTGGCTGCCAGGCAGAGATTTTTGAAGCACACTCGCTTTTAGTTCTTAGGCAGGATGCGCGGAGTTCTGCGATTTCTGGACATCACCAGTATACCTGTTTGCATCCATTTCTGGGTAGGGATCGCCTTGAAAATTGCGGCGTCACATGAACGGCTTAGGATTCCGACTAGATCATCGCTGGATAGATCTTCGGTGTTACCCTCCATAAGCAATCGCTCTACAAATGCCAGCTTATCAAAGTGCGAGGTCAGCCATCCCCAATGACGGTCGATGACCTTCGGCTGTGGTCATCTTCCTCCGTATTCCACCATGTATCGAATTGCCAGATTATCACTGTGCGTGTATCCATCGTTAACCTTCCAGTCCGAGCTAGGATTTAATCCCTGACTCCAAAAGGTCACTTCAATGATGGACACTGTACCGTTCCTACTGTAGGCTTTCTGTCGCGTACGTGCACGACATCCACGTTCAGTCTAGCCATAGCTTCGAATAGTGCCCAGCCTCACGCGTTAGTCGAGTGGCCACCCCACTTCATCGCCCAGGCGTTTCAAAGAGGTTCCAGGACGTTTAAGTGGGCTTCAAAAGCTTTCAAAGAAGTTCTTTGAATTTTATGAACATCAAAGAAGTTCTCTGAAGTTCAAGAACATTTCAGAGGTTGGGGGGTCGGGTGTTCCAGGGGAATTTCAAGGGAATTTCAAGGCGTGGGGCTTGAAAAGGAAGTAAGACGTTTTAGACTGATTACGCAGAATACATATACTACTCAAGGGAGTTCTTGGGGCTCCTACGACAGATGTTAAGCTTATTTATAGATAGAGTTCTCCAAGTACTCTTGGTCAATCATTGAAGTCATAGCATAGCCTATGTGAACAGTGATGCAATGATAAAATCATAGCAGGTTACTCTGCAATGATAAAATCATAGCAGGTTACAAATCCTGGAGAAATCCTTGCAGGAATATCTAGAGAATCAAAAGGATAATCATCTACTAATTACTAGAACCCGCATACTCGCCGATCTACTGAAGGACCGCGGGTTCGGCATCGTAGCGCTGCAGGAGGTGTGTTGGACAGGATCCATGGTGCGAACGCTTAGAGGTAATCATACCATCTACCAGAGCTGCGGCAACACACGCGAGCTGGGAACAGCTTTCATCGTGATGGGTGATATGCAGAGGCGCGTGATCGGTTGGTGGCCGATCGACGAAAGAATGTGCAGGTTGAGGATCAAGGGCCGATTCTTCAACTTCAGCATAATAAACGTGCACAGCCCACACTCCGGAAGTACTGATGATGACAAAGACGCATTTTACGCGCAGCTCGAACGCGAGTACGTCCGCTGCCCAAGCCACGACGTCAAGATCATCATAGGAGATTTGAACGCTCAGGTAGGCCAGGAGGAGGAATTCAGACCGACGATTGGTAAGTTTAGCGCCCACCAGCAAACGAACGAATACGGCCTACGACTCATTGATTTCGCCGACTCTAAAAATATGGCCATACGTAGCACCTTTTTCCAACACAGCCTCCCTTATCGTTACACCTGGAGATCACCATAGCAGACGGAATCTCAAATCGACCACGTTCTGATTGACGGACGGCACTTCTCCGACATTATAGACGTCAGGACCTATCGTGGCGCCAACATCGACTCCGACCACTATCTGCTGATGGTCAAACTGCGCCCAAAACTCTCCGTCATCAACAATGTACGGTACCGGCGACCGCCACGGTACAACCTAGAGCGACTGAAGCAACCGGATGTCGCCTCAGCATACGCGCAGAATCTCGAAGCCGCGTTGCCAGACGAGGACGAGCTCGATGAGGTTCCTCTAGAGGACTGCTGGAGTACAGTGAAAGCAGCCATCAACGACGCAGCCGAGAGCACCATCGGGTACGTGGAACGGAATCGACGGAACAAATGGTTCGACGAAGAGTGCAGAACGGTTTTGGAGGAGAAGAACGCAGCGAGGGCGGTAATGCTGCAGCAAGGGACTCGACAGAACGTGGAACGTTACAAACAGAAGCGGAAACAGCGGAGTGTGAAGAAATGGAACTGCTGTGCCGTTCCCAAGAAACACGGAAGTTCTATCAGAAGCTCGACGCATCCCGCAACGGCTTCGTGCCGCGAGCCGAAATATGCAGGGATAAAGACGGAGGCCTCTTGACGGACGGACGTGAGGTGATCGAAAGGTGTAATCAGCACTTCGATCAGCACCTGAACGGCGTGGAGAACGTAGGCACGGGAGCCCACGGCAACGGAAGGAACGACGACGCCAGTGCAGCGAAGGACGGAAATGAACCAACTCCCACGCTGAGGGAAGTTAAGGATGCCATTCACCAGCTCAAAACCAACAAAGCAGCTGGTAAGGATGGTATCGCAGCTGAACCCATCAAGATGGGCCCAGAAAAGTTGGCCACCTGTCTGCATCGGCTGATAGTCAGGAAACCGAACAACTACCGGAGGAGTGGAAGGAAGGGGTAATCTGCCCCATTCACAAGAAAGGCGACCATTTGGAATGTGAGAACTTCAGGGCGATCACTATTTTGAATGCTGCCTACAAAGTGCTATCCCAGATCATCTTCCGTCGTCTATCACCTAAAACAAACCCCCTCCCCCCTCGTAGACTTTTGTCCATACAAAAATTTTAAAATTTGTATGGAGCGTAGACTTTGGCCAGACCCCCCCCCTCCCCCCAAAAAGTCTACGTGGTTTATGAACGGCCCCTAACGGAATTCCTTCGAATGTCTGAGGAAAACCTATGGTTAATTTTCTGAGCAATTACTTTAGTGAATGTTAAAGGAATTTAAGGAACAAAAAAACAGAATCTTGAAAAGATTTTCTAAAGCAATTTCTGAAAAATCCTTTCAAAAATATCTTAAAAATCAATTTTTGCAAAATTTTATTAAATATTGTTTTGAAAATATCGGGAGGAATATTTCAGGAACTTTTTATAAATAAATCTAGGATATGATTTCTGACAACATCTTTGGAAGAATTGGAATTCTTCGAGAAACTTCGACAATCCCGCAAAGGTTTTTTTGACAAATGTCGGGAAGAATTCCTAGTGAAATTTTTGAAAAAAAAACCCGGAGAAGTTTCTCAAGCAATGCTTTAAGAAAATTTCCAAATGATTTTTGGGAGGGCATACACTGGAACCTCTTTTTATGCACATGGCTGGGACTGCATAAATTAAAAATTAGCATTAGCATTAGCATTAGCATTAAGCGAGTCGCACAAATTCGTAGGTGGTACAGTCCTAGACCGCTGTTATGAGGGTTGCCTCCTCCCCTCCGAACCAAAGCACAAAGACGTGGGACTAATCTCTGACTCTTAGACAAGACTGATGCAATCCTCCAATGGTCGAGCACTGTCCTGGCCACGTCCTTGCGACTGCTGAGGAATGGGAAAGGATGATTAGTTTTGGACACCTATGAAAAATGTAGACAACTCTACGATCTCTCAGGCCTAGGTGTCACGGGATTGTTAGGTTGTTGTTAGTGGAAGGGTAAACTCCAAAGGATACGCTTGGTCAACGTTCAGGCACACCATTGTTAGACTGCTTCGAATCAGTTGTTTGCCCAATTCATCCTGTGTCCTCGTCATCTTGGTTGGATTACTAGCTTTTTCGGTTGGTAATCTGAAATGTAAAATAATATTAACATCGTACGTCAAATAAGCTACATATTAGTGATACGCTCGCCACAGTTACATATTTTTATAATATGATTCATATCATACGATAAATTTACCTGAATCCTGCTGAAATAAAATATTAATTAGTAGTGCACTAAAACAAAATAAACTACAAAACACAAGAAAGTGAATCAAACTTTGATCTTGGAATATTTATAAATACGGTAAATATCAAGATCAAAATTTGATTTGGTAGATCTTACACCGCAACGCACCATTCTAAGGTGATCTACCCACGTTACGGGGAGGGACTGCATAAATTAAAACCCAGATTAATCCACCTAGTGGTGATAGTGCCTTTCTCGTTGAACATGTACTCATGATCTATAGCATAATCTGGTTGGGATACGACTGGGATGATTTTGCTTCAGAATGTTGGCTTTGCAGTCTTTTGGGGAAACCCAAAATTTCCGACGTTTCGGTCCGTGTGGGGCCTTTTCAAGGGATCAATCGGTCAAGGTTTGCTAGTCAAGATGGCTTTTCTAAACTCAAAAATGTCATACGGAAATT
>NC_085138.1:396320507-396370507 GCF_035046485.1 Aedes albopictus | reverse complement strand
AGGTGATCCTGCCCAAATGGTCCCAGACCCTATATTTTTTGGAGAACAAAAGAAGTAGTTAGGTGAGGAAAAAGGGGTTATGGGTGGCAGCCTATTTATTGCACCCATAAACAAATAGAAACACTCCATAGAAAATCAAAAAGCGCTCCATAAAGAAAGAACAAATGTTCCATGAAAATGTGCAATAATGTTACCCATAAATAATTGAAAACGTTCCATAATTTATAAAAAATGTACCGGTAAAACATAAAATTTTCTAAAAAACGGTAAACAATAAAATTAAAAGTGAAATTTTGCACCAATAAATAAAACTGAAATGCTCCATAATAAAATGCAAATGCTCCATAGAAAAATGCAAATGCTCCTTAAAAAAATAAAATTGTACCCATAGAAAATTGAATATTGCTCCATAGAAAAACTAAATTGCACCATGAAAAATTGCAATTGCACCATAAAAAATAGATTAATTCGCCATAAGTATTATCAAACAGCACCATAGAAAATATGAATTGCTCCATGAGAAATTGAAAATCCTCCATAAATAGCATATTCTCATAATTTAATTGGACAGGGCTGAATTGCTTTACATTGCACTGCTTTAGTGGTGCAAATGTTTAATGTTATGGAGAATTTTTAATTTTTTTATGGAGCAAATTGTATTTTATGTGGTGCAGTTTGATAATACTTATGGAGCATTTGTCTATTTTTTATGGTGCAATTTCATTTTTTTAGGGTGAAATTAAACTTTTCTATGGAGCAATATCCAATTTTCTATGGGTACAATTTTGATTTTTTATGGAGCATTTCAGTATTATTTATTGGAGCAAAATTTCACTTTTAATGAGAAAATTTTACGTTTTACCGGTACATTTTTTATAAAGTATGGAACGTTTTCAATTATTTATGGGTAACATTGCACATTTTCATGGAACATATGCTCATTCTTTATGGAGCGCTTTTTGATTTTCTATGGAGCATTTGCAATTTGTTATGGTTGCAATAACCTTTTGCAGTTATGGGTTGATGCAAAAGTAAATGATTCAGGAACTCATGCATGAACAAAATCTCATTCAAATTGAAAAAATATCGAGTCAAGAATGGCAAACTTTTTCCGTGTTTTGGGCTGGATTAGTATTTTTTAATCAAGATGCAACAGATGTTAAGATCACAAATTACGTACTTATTATTCATCAGATAAGAACAATCATCTATCGATCAAGTACCTCATATCAGAATGAAGCGGTTTACAGTTTTCATAAAAAAACTTGATCAGCTGTCGATAGTAATTAGCATGATGCATCTTTTTAGCGTAAACCACCACCCTATAAAGCCAAATTTCTAGCTCACACCACCCATCAATTAGCGTCTCGTTAGCAAGCTGCTTAGCAGCGATTAGATCATGGGACCAAATTAAACCGTCCCAGCTAAATGGGAAGCCAAACATCGAAGGACACACGTTTCCAACTCTACAGCACCATTTGCGTCATAGTTCTTCCCATCCTCCCGCAGTCAGCCGAGCCAAGCTTCAGAGCGGAAACTTATTCCAAAAAGCAGAGAACAAGTTCCCCATCATTGCGCGGTCCTGCTCGGCTGAAAGCGCACCGAACAAGTTGACAACCATTAGCATGCCCTATTCAAAGCTTCACCTTTGACTTTTGTGTTCTCGTTCTGCTTTCCGGAAAAGCGAACACCCCTTAAACGCTCACTATCCACTAGTTTTATTTTTCTTCTTTTTCGCCCATTTGGCACAGAAGTGCCCGGGCAAGAATCCTGTGGCTGGATCTGAGCTTTATAGCCCACTCTTTTCTTACTCGGTGGATTCTGGATGCAGTAGGGTGGGGCATTCTACTAAAAACATCAAGAAGTCCTAATTTACATACAAACTTGAGAGGCACAAACTCGACGCAAGAAATATCTAACTACGTTGTAGTTGTTTATCCTGGCTTTGCTCACTTGCAAAAATGAGGCAGATAATCCAAAACAGACGCATTCTTGAACGAAATTTTAAGATTAGTGCTCTTGAAATTTTGAGCAGGGGTTAAACTCGGCCATAGTGGCAGCCATATTTGTATTCTTTGATGTTTCACCTTATTAAAAACCTTTTCCAAATGCAAGAATTTCACCTACGAAATATTTTCAATATTTTTTGGTTGAGTGCTATAAAAACATATCGATAATGATTTTGTGCCATTTTCGTACTACAAAACTATTGTAAAAGTTTTACAAAGGTGAATTGGATTTTTTTTCTAAAGCTCTGTCAAATATAAGAAAATTGCGCGAGTGCTTCTAAGAAATTTTTTGACCACGATCAAATTTTAGAAAAAATTCTTTCTGAATTTTCATTTTTTTTAGAAAAAAAGTTTTATAAATGGTTAGAAATTCCTTAATATATGTAAATTGGTTTTACGAAAATTGTTTCACGAATTCTTTCACAAAATATTTTTAAGAATTCATTAGAAAACTTTGTTTTGAGATTTTTTCAAAACAATTCTCCAGGGATTCCTTCAGAAACTCCACTAGAGAATGCTCTAGAAATTTCTCGCAGGATTTTTTACAGAATCTTGCATAAATATATTCAGGGATTCCTTCAAATGTTTATCTGGAATATCTACTAGAAAATTTTCAAAGCATTCCTTAAGTTATTGTTTCAGAAAATTATTTACTCATTCAGGAAACTATCCAGGTTTTTTTTAAATCTTCCAAAGTGGTTTTTAGAAAGTTTTCTAAAGATTTCTTCAGAGATAAGTTTGAGAATACCTCTATAAATTTCTTCAAATTGATCTGAATCTCTCTTTAGAGAGTTTGAAAAGCTTACGTTTATCCATAAGGGCTCCCTTAAAAAATCAAATTATTCAAGGGATTCTTTCAAAAATTTAATTTGGTTTGCTTCAGGAATTCCTTCATGAATTTCTTCAAAAATTCCTCTAGATTCCTTCAGAAATTTAAAGAAGAATTTCTTGAGAAAGCATTCCACAGATAACAAGAGTAATTTTTCAATGGATTGCTTTGGAAATCCCTCCAGGAATTCCTTAGTAATATCTCCGAAGATTGTTTTGCAAAATCTTCGACGGTTTCATTGGGAAATCCCCGTAGCAATCCCTTCAGAAACTTTTCCAGGAATTCTGATACAAAATTTCCAATTGATTCTTCTAGAATTACCCCATAGTTTCCTTTGGAAATTCTTGCATGGCATTTTAAGGAAAATTCTCGAGAAATACCTTTGTCTTAAGGGTATTTTTCAGGAACTCTTAATTATTAATGACTCTTTATAGTGGGATTTTCTGCCCCGGGCGGGTTCATCCCCTTCAGGAATTCTTCCAGAAGTTCTACTATAGATTTCATCACAAATTTCAAGGATGCCTGTGCTACAAGTTCTGCAGTGGTTCTTTTAATGAAATCTTAAATGAATCCAAACATTTTTTACGGGATTTGCCGATAAAAAAGTCCATATATTGTTTTGGGAACTCAACCATGAATTTCTTCTGAGATTCCTTCACTAGTTTCTTCAGATCTTTCCAAAGATTTTAGTCATTCCTCTGGAAATATCACCAAAAATTGGAGAGGAATCGTTGAAGATTTTCTCAAAAATTCTTCCATGGATTTCTTTGCAAAATTCTTTAAAAATTCTTTCTCACTAGATTTTATGGATTCCTTCGGAAAATCAGAAATTCAGAATCCTCTAAAAAATTCCATTGTAGTCCAATAAAAAATCTCTGGGTTCCATTTCATAAATTCTTTCAAATGTTCAAGAGATTCATTTAGAAATACCTCCAAAGTTTTATGGTGATAAAAGCTCCAGAGATTTCTTTAGGTATTCCTCCAGGGATTGCGTAGAATTTTCTCAAGGGTTTTCCACAGAAATTTTTTCAATGATTTCTTAAGAAAATCTTCTTTCTAAGAATACCTTCGTAAAAACTTGCAGATATTCTTTTTAACAGTTAGAGATGAACCAGCCAAGGGCTGAAAGTCTCTTTAATAAAGACAAATCAATCAAATTTTTACAGTTGCTATTTCGATTTTTCAGAAATTTTTCCATGAAATCTAGTAAAACTTTTTCAACGGAGTCCTTCAGATATTCCTCTTAGATTTTTTTCAGAAACTTTTCTAAGATTTTTTTTAAACTTTAAGCGTGTACGCCGTTGTAAAAACTACACCACCTTCAGAAAAACTTCTTTCAATATGCACATCACAAGAATGGTGAAATTTAGAGTCAAAATGGTGCGCATGCTGGAAAGTTAAAAAAATCCATGAATGCGTTCCAATTTTTTTCCACAGATTGCTTAAGAAATGTCTTCAGTGCTTCCTTCAGAAAATTCTAAATGTCAATCTACCAATTTTTTCAAAGATGTTTTTTGGAAATTTCTTCAAAATTCTTTCAGGAATGACTCAAGTTCATCCTTCCTTAGCTGCTTCACAGTTAAAAATAATCAATGATTCATTAAGATAAAGATTGCCTTAAAGTTGATTTTCGAACTCATTCCAGAAATTTCTTTAGAGATACCACTCGAGATTCCTCCAGGAATTTCATCAGGGATTTTTGCACATTAAAATTTTTATTTCTTTAAAGTACATTTAGGATTTCTTTAAAAATATCTCTAGAATTTTGTTTTCAAGATTTTTTTCAGAAAAGCTTCTTATAATTCCTTCAAAAAACCATCAGCGATTTCTTCAGAAATTCGTTAACGAATTCTTTATCAAATTTCTCCAGAGTTATTTAAAGCATTTAATCACTGATTCATCCTGAAATTCGTGCAGCGATGCGTTCAGTAACTCTTCCAAGATTTTTCTTAAGTAATTTTTTCATAGATTTCTTTGGAAGATCCTCCAAAAATTCTTCCAGAGATTCCTTTAAAAAATCTTCCGTATACTTCTTAATAAAATTCTCCAAAGCATTCTTCAGTAATTCTTTCAGGGATTATTAGGAAAATCTCTCATCTAGGGTTTTTTTTAGAAAATTTTCAAATAATTCCTCAAGAAATTTTAGTGGACATTCCTTCAGAAATTTCACTAGAGATTGCTCCAGAGATTTCTCCAACAACTCATTTGGAAAATCTTCAGAAACTTTTCCATGTATTTTTTCAGAAATTTTTCTGGTATTCCATTAGAAAATCTACGATTGCAGTCCTCATTGATTTTTATCATAAATTCTTCAAGAATTTAATTTGGAATTTCCTTTCAGGTTTTCTTCAGAAATTTCTGTAAAGATTCCTAATAAAATCCTGCATCTCCAACAATTTTTTCGGAAAATAATCCACGGATAGCTTCAGAATTTTTAAATAAACAGTTATTTAGTTTCTTTCCCAAATTTCTTTTGGCAACCCATCACACGATAATTCATGGGGTTATATTTTTTCATCCTTCAGCAGTTCCTTCAGAAATTCTTCCAGGGGTTCTTCAAAAAATCCTTTGGGGTGTTCTTGTGACATGTCTCTAAGAGGTTCTTCAGATTTTTCAAAGATATCTTTAAGAAAGTCTTATAAGAATTTGATAGCTTCAAAAAATCTCCAGAGTTTATTTCAGAAGATCATGCAGCGATCAATCGTGGAATTCATCCAATGAATTCTTTTTCTTCTTTGCGAACTCTTTTTGGGAACTCACTCTGAAAATGTTCAGGATTTTCGAGGATAATGATGGAATTGCAATGAATTCATTTTATTCACTCGTGTTTTTATTTTAGCTGTCTGTAAGAGTGAATTGTGTGTTAACTCTTCCAGACACTATTGCTGATATTTTGTTGAAAAATGTTTAACAAAAAGCGTACGGTTCTTCAGTTGAAGCCTGTACTGCCATGGTAAAATCAAAGCTGATTACTCAAGGTTTCCAATTTTTAGCGCCCTGATAATCCTCATGGAAGTGACTTCAATATTGTACCTAACTAAGAATTGTTCCTCCGCTATGCTTTCCATTAATTATTTTTTCACGAAATATTTCTGATTATCGTGGAAGGCTTATTCTTGCAGGAAATTTATTAGAATGTGTTCCTACCCACGATTCCACGAACTTCTCTAAAACTTTCATCTAGATTACCTTTCAGAAACTTTTATAGAAATAAAATTCTTAGAAGATTTTCTAGAATAAATTCAGCGATTTTTTTTTCAGAAATTCCTCCAGGTATCCCTTTTAAATACATTCCGCCCATGTACATTTTTGGAAATTTCCAGGAATTCTATTAGGAATTCCTCCAGAAATTATCCTAAGGTTTTCTTCGGGGGTTTCTAAAAAAAACATTTTTGAGAATATTCCTTCAGGATTATTATCAGAATTTTCGCAACGAGTTTTCCTTAGGGATTCCTCACGGGATCCCTCTAGAAATTTCTAAGAAATTATTATATTATTAACCCTCCTTGTGCATTAGGGTCATTTTTTACCTAAACCGTGCACTACGTCAGCGAGCTTTTGCCAACGTGATGTATTAGAATGGTTAAAAGATGCAATTCCTCCACGGTTTTCTTCTAGATTTCTTTTAAAGGTTCCTGCCGGCGCTTATGTAGAAATTCCTTAAAGAGAATTCTCAAAATACTCTTCTGGAAGTCCTTCAAGGGTTTGTCCAGAAGTTCGACCAGCAGGAATTGCTTAGGATTTATTCAGCTACTTAAGGTATTCTCTAAGGTATTCATTCCTCCAAAGACAACTTCAGAAATTTTTATCCAGAAATCCAGTAGATTTTTAAGAACTGCCTCTGGGAATCTCCTAAGGCATCACCTAGAGTTTTTATAAGGATTCCTGTAGTAATTCTTTCAAGTATTTGTCCAGATTTTTTATGCAACTTTTGAAAATAAAACTTTCGAAAAAAAAATCCTGGAGGAAGTTTTGAAAAAAATCTTGCAGGAGTTTCTGAAAGAATCCCAGGAGTTATTTCTGACGGATCCACAGGTACTTACTTACCGATCAGGCTAAGGCCGGGGTGGCCTCTGCTGTACATAGTAGCCGCCTCCATTCCACTCGGTCCATGGCTGTTTGTCTCCAGTTCCGCACTCTGCGTAGGGTCCGCAGATCGTCCTCCACTTGGTAGACCCACCTAGCGCGCTGCGCACCACGTCTTCTTGTACCGGTCGGATGACTGTCGAGAACCATTTTAGTCGGGTTTCTATCCGACATCCTGATGACGTGACCCGCCACCGTAGCCTCCCGATTTTCGCGGTATGGACGATGGTTGGTTCTCTCAGTAGCTGATGCAGCTCGTGGTTCATTCGCCTTCTCCAAGTCCCGTCTTCCATCTGCACTCCGCCGTAGATGGTGCGCAACACCTTCCGTTCGAAAACTCCAAGGGCGCGTTGGTCCTCTGCACGTAGGGTCCATGTTTCGTGCCCATAGAGGACGACCGGTCTAATCAACGTTTTGTAGATGGTTAACTTCATGTTACGGCGTAGAGTTCTGCGGAGTCCAAAGTAAGAACGATTTCCTGCCACAATGCGCCTCTGAATTTCTCTGCTGGTGTCGTTGTCGGCGGTCGCCAGTAAGCCCCCCCCCCCGCTCTCCTTATTACACCCTCTAAAGCAATGTTGAACAGCAAGCACGAAAGACCATCACCTTGTCGTAACCCTCTGCGAGATTCGAAGGGACTCGAGAGTGTCCCTGATACTCGAACTACGCACATCACTCGATCCATCGTCGCCTTGATCAATCGTATCAGTTTATCCAGGAATCCGTATTCTTGCATAATCTGCCATAGCTGTTCTCGATCGATTGTATCATACGCCGATTTGAAATCGATGAACAAGTGATGTGTGGGCACGTTGTATTCGCGGCACTTCTGCAACACCTGGCGGATGGCGAACATCTGGTCCATTGTAGCGCGTTCAACCATGAATCCAGCCTGATATTGCCCCACGAACTCTTTTGCAATCGGTGATAGACGGCGGCATAAAATTTGAGAGATTATCTTGTAGGCAGCGCTCAGTAGTGTGATTGCGCGGTAGTTCCCGCAATCCAACTTGTCGCCTTTTTTGTAGATGGGGCATACAATACCTTCCATCCATTCCTCCGGAAATATTCGGATCCACAGGTGCAATTTCTAAAGAAAATCTGGTTAGAATGTTTGCAGGAAGCTCTTAAGAAATGTTTGCCTTCCTTTTGCGTCATGTTGGGAATAGCTCGCTGGCGTAGTGTACGGTTTGGGTCAAAAAATGACCCTTATGCCAAAGGAGTGTTAAGCAAATTTCCGAAGGAATTTTCGAAGAAATTTTTGTAGGATAAAAATAAAAAAGAAAAAATTTCTGAAAAAAAAACCAATAGAAAAACATTTAAAGAGTCTCAAAAAAATTCTTCAGTTCTGAAAAAGTATTTAAAGTGATTTGGGAGCGAATCGTAATTTCTGAAAAAATCCCTGAAGGAATTTCTGAAGAAGTCTACAGCAGAAGCAGAATATCTACTATTTCAGGAAGTGCTTTTGAATGAATTTCTAGCGAAATATCTCAAGAAATCCCAGGAAAATGGCTGAAGGATACCCAGGAGGAATTTTGGTAGACTTTCCCGCAGAAACTTCACTAGAATCCATTGGAGGAATTTCAAGAAAAGAATTTTAAGATTTCTTGAGAAAACCTTTGATAAAATGGTTGAGCGATTTCCTTAAGCTGTTCCTGGAGCAATCTGTTCTTGTGTTCCAAAAGGAGTTCCTGCAGAAATACCTGGAGAAACGTTTTGATAAGTTTATGGTAAGATTCAAAAACACACTTTCAAAAAGAGTTTCTGTAGCAACTCATAGAAAATATTTCTGAATAAATTCGTTAAAAGAAGACATGGAGAAATGCGTAGAGCTGTTTTTAGAGAAATTGTTGGATGATTTTTTTGTGGAAATCCTTCGCTATGTGAACTCTTGCAGGAATATCTGGAGGAAATCTTATCTGAATCACTGAAAGTAATAATGCAAGAATCTCTAGAGAAATTCCGGCATTTGTGGACACATTCCTACGGGACATTCCTGGCGAACTTTTTGAAGAAATAGCTGTACGAATTTCTGAGGGAATCTCTGGAATATTTTTTTACCAAAGAATCTCGGTAGGAATTTCCGAAGATTAAAAAAAAATAATCCCCAGAAGTATTTCAAAAGTTATCCCTGATGGAATTCAAGAAGGAACCCATGCAAATCATCCTGAAAGAATTCTTAAGGAAATTTGTTGAGAAATTCTTGCGGGAGGCACTGGAGTCATTTCTGAAGGAATTGCCGGAGGACTTTCTGAAAGAACGCTTGGTAGATTTTAAGACCGAATTCTTGGAGTAATTTTTGAAGAAATTAATCCATAGAGCAATTTTGGAAAAAAAATCCATAGAAGATGTCTTATAGGAGTCATTGGGTTAATTCATTCTGAAATCTCATAAAAATATTATCATGGAACCTTCAAGAAAGTACCGTAATCTGGGGGGTAGTTGATCAGCGGGGTGAAGTTGATCACAACGGGGTCCACGTCCTTCAACCGCTGAGGACGCCTCAATTCTGTTTCAATGGAAGAACTTTTGATGTTAATTGATCGTGTGAATATATTTGAAGAATTTTTTAAAAATTTTATGGCAATTGTGACAGATTTTACATAAAAATATCGACTTTTTTAGATGCGTATTGAAACTCGGTGAAAAGACTGCCTTTCAAAAAATCGGCTCCCAGCAACGCCTTGTATATCGTATGACTCACAAAACACTTTTATTTATTCATGGTTGGCTTGTTGAACATAGCTTTGAGTTAAATTTGATGTTAACATATAAGTTTTGTTTGAAAAATGCATATTTTTGCGAAAGAAAGACGTTTTTTAAGGCAATTGCATACCTTTAGGCGTTTAATGTGGGTCACTCTGTAACTTACTAAACTTTATTTTATTTTTAACTAACAAATTACACCAGTAGTAAGAATTTTTAAAACTTATTCGGATTCAACATCATCAAATTTAGTTTGTTCAATAATTTTCCATTCTTAGAATGTTATGTCATTGGTTGATCAACTTCACCCCGGATTGAAGGTTTTCAAATTTGGCAATTTAAGCATTTTTTATAAAATTTAGCAATTTCTTGTAAGAATTTTGTTTACGGAACTTGAAACAGGTCCACTCAGTACACGTTTTAAAAATATTTGTTTGGAGTCAAGTGCATTGTACTTGATTTTATTCAAAAGAATAGAGGAAAAGTGATCAACTTCCCCCAGATTACGGTATCTAAAAGTATCCCTGGAAGAATATCTTACGAAAAGTGTGAAGAACATTCTGAAGGAGTCTGTGGAGTGGATGATTTTCTGAACGAATTTTTGTTTGGATTTCTGAAAGGATGTAGGGAGGATCTTCGACAAATCTTTACAGAGGAATTATTGGATACATTTCTGAAAGATCCACTAGAGAAAATTTTGAAATACAGAATTATCGCTCAAGCTGGGAAAATCATCCAAACAATGTGAATAGGGCGTACCACTGAAATAATTTCCATGGGAGCGTACCAGTATAGGGGTGCCGAAATGTGGAAACGTTGAGTGACCAGCTCTGATTTTACCATGCCAGCACTGGTGACCAGCCCATTGAAGTCTGTCGCATTGTTTACTTTTTGCAACATTCGCTACATTGCGAACTTGATACAACACTTGAGTCATGCGTTAACCCGTTTGTCCCCAGCTGCGAAGTTAAAGTTCAAAAAATCACCAACAGGCCATTTCGCAACAGAATTTGACCAAATTCGGAATAGGGGCCGTTCATAAACCACGTAGACTTTGGGGGGGGGGGGGGGGGGGTGGTTGTCTAGCCAAAGTCTACGCTCCATACAAATTTTAAAATTTTTGTATGGAAAAAAGTCTACGAGGGGGGAGGGGGGTCTGAGATGACCAAAATTTGGTCTACGTGGTTTATGAACAGCCCATACAAACTCGCACAACACTCTACATAGTTTTGGAAATATATAAAGTCATTTTTTTGTACTTCTGGACGTAGTAAGGCTGGTGGGCCACTGGGTCAAGTCGGGTAAAAATAAGGCCAAGTACGATTTGCACCACAATAACTTTCCTCTTAACTAAGTATTTCAATGGGAGTTTTCATATTCCGTTGCCTAATGATAGTTGAAGTTTCTACAGGTTCGATTTGAGATTCTTCGATAGGTCTTCTTTGAGTTCTTGGGATATTGAACATTCCTGAACCATCCCAGTCTACGTTTACGCTTGTTGTTTTAAATGACATTAAACACGAGATATGATTCCCTTATTGACCCCATAGGTCATCGAAGACATCTTTAGAACATGTGTTGCCCTTGTACTACTGCTTATATTTTCCGAATCTCTCGGTTGATTGTCCGAATCCGTCCTTACAAAATATGAATACTCGAAATAATCACCACGGATAATTTTCAAATGTTTTTATCGCTCTTAATTGCACCAATATTTGAAAATCTGTAAAAGGTTTGTCATGTCAACGTACTGCAGACGATTTGGACGATCTGATTGAAGTCATGCCTTGGCTTAAGAGAACCGTAGATTGACTACAATGAGAGTTATTTGCACACGGAAAACTGCGGTTAGCTCCAGAAATCAATACTACACCGAACAGGGGTAAATAAATTCCTCGAATAGATTCCTGAGTACCCGGGATGGAGTGATTGAAGTCAGGCCTTGCGTTCATTGAGCTGTAGATAACTTGTAATTACATGTTTTACCTATGCAGAACCTCTGTGTACTACATAAACTCATATTTGATCATGTATCAATAAAAAGGTCTCTGGAAACAATTCCTAGGAAAATTTGATGATCTGTGCGAAGTCATGTCTTGACTTCAGAGAAGCATAGATGAACAACCATGAGAGTTATTTGCACGCGGAAACAATGGCTAGCTCCAGAAACTAATATTACATTTAACAGGAGTAAGTAAACTTCTCGACTAGATTCCTGAGGACGCTTGTTTCCAATTTCTCATTTGAGAACTATTCACCGTATATTACGCTTAGCATTTCCGAGATTGGCACGGCCTTCTGCCGTGCACTATTCACCGTTGCCCAAAACCTCTGCATATCGTTCCGATTCATGTTTTCCAGCGCTTCAGCAACGACGCTCTCTCTTCATGCAGCCATTTCTTGTTGCGGTGGATTCCTTTCTTTTCTTCTAGATTAGAGCGGTCTGCAGAGATGGGTACTTGCTACAAGCATCTAGCACAGTGTTTGACCAGTTTACTATCCAGAAAGCCTTCCGCCGTTATTAATTTCAGAATAAGTCACACCCTAATGCCCAAGTCAAGGAGGCGGCGGTGTATAGCCGTAGCCGGTAGGTACATGCAGATTTTCCTTTTTCTTCGAGAAAATGATGACGACGGTTAAGTACACGTACAAGTTCAGATCCACCGGCACGAGAAGCACCAGAGTGAAACGGAATCGGCAGACTTCCAAAGACAGAAAAGAACCTCGAAGTACTTTCATGCTTGAAGGGAAAATCTTTTTTCGTTTCCGCTTTCGTACGAGAACGACGACGGTGAGAGCTCCGTGAAACCGTGCGCTGCTCCGGCTTAAGGATTGCACCCCTCCGTTCCCTTGGGCGTCGTCTTCTTCGTCGTCGTCGTCGCCGCCAGGTGTAGCCTTTCCCGTGCCAAGCCCAGCAGGAATCGACATTGTAGCACAGGAAAGAAAGTACACGTAATCGGAAAATGGTACAGGAAAGGAAAAGTTGAGCGTCCTCCAGGTTCATGTATATATTGACTTTGTGCAGTGTACCTTCAAACAACGCATTCTGGTTGATGGGGGTTACACAGGTGAGTGCACGCAGCCAGCAGTAGCAGCGTCGGTGGGGATGGAATGGGTTGGTGAGTTAGAAGAAAGTTCATCCTTTTCTTTGGCAGCAGTTCTTTTGCATGCTTTTGGGAGGTGCTTTCTTGCGTGAGTGGAAGTTGGAGAAGCGAAGTAAGTTGTACTTGCAGGCGGCAGCCTATTTAATGCACCCATAGATATTCAAAATGCACCATAGGAAAATAAAAATGCGCCATAAATAATTAAGCAATGCACCGATAAAATGCACAGCTTTTCCATAAATAATTAAACATGTTCCATAATAAATTAAAAATGTAGCGGTAAACCAAAAAAAAATCTAGTTAAAAATGAAACATTGTATCAATAAAAAATTAAATAAAACACCATAAACAAACAAGTTTGCTTCATAAAAAATAATATAAATACCCATAAAAAATGAACATTTGCTCCATAATTATACCATATTTGCTCCATAAAAAATTGAAATTGTACCATAAATATCATTAAATTGCACCATAAACAAATTGTAAATTTTACCACAAAGAATGCAAAAGCTACATAAATTAAATCCAATTGTACCATTGCTGCAGTGTCCAACGACATATAGTACTTTAAGGATGTGGATTGGATTATGTTAATATGAAAAGTATAAATAAAATAAACAGAAATCATATACCGAAGCACACATCTATGATAGAACGACTTAAAAGAAGGCTAAACTATGAACACAGAGAATCAGACGTAACACATAGAACAAATTTCATTGAAAAACATCGTTACGAAATCGCAACCGCCCAATGCTAATCGTCATGTAGTTGGCCGGACCAGCACTAGGTGGCGGTAGTGAGCAACAACCAAGAGCAAAAACTATGCCAGCGTCGCGAGTGGTCAATTGACCAACTACCGAATATTTAAATCAATCGTTAAAAAGGTGTTCGATGGAAGGCGAGTCTCTGTGTTATGAATGCAGTTTACCGGATAATCGCTTGCTGTCCGAATTCGCTAACGCTCGTCGGATAACATATCTGTTTGCATTATACCAGGAAAATTATTGGATCTGTGGATTGCCTAGAATTAAGGACAGACTTGTTAGAATTCCAAAATGGCCGCCACAATGGCCGACTTTGACACCTACTCACGATTTCGAGCGCACAAATCTCTTCGTAAACAAAACCAGCGCACCTAATCTTCTTATTTGAAGCTTATTACAAGTGAGCAAGAACAGAGTTATAAAATACGCTGTTGTTTTGGTCATTTGTCCATACAAAAAATTTAATTTGTCCATGCAAAATGATCATTGGCCGACCCCCCCTTCCCCCCCAATGACCACGTGGTTTATGGACAGCCCCAAAGGGCCAACTCTTGTTTACATCTGTACCGATAAATAAATAACCCATGTTTTGAATAATTATAAATCAAGCTAAGCTCCTGATAACAACTGAGGTATTTTTATTAATCTCTTTTTAGATTATCATGGCAAAAGAAGCAGAATATTGCCTTTTAACTTACACATATTAACATATATTTACATATTTCCGATGCTACTAGCCGTTGCAATACTGCCTATGATGCAGAATTTGAATATTTTTTGTAGATTTCCCATTCTTTGAGGTGAAATTTACAATTTGTTTATGGTGCAATTTGATGATATTTATGGTGCAATTTCAATTTTTTATGGAGCAAATATGGTATAATTATGGAGCAAATGTTCATTATTTATGGATATTTCTATTATTTTTTATGGAGCAAACTTGTTTGTTTATGGTGTTTTATTTAATTTTTTTATTGATACAATGGTTCATTTTTAACTAGAATTTTTTTTGGTTTACCGCTACATTTTTAATTTATTATGGAACATTTTTAATTATTTATGGAGGAAGCTGTGCATTTTATCGGTACATTGCTTAATTATTTATGGTGCATTTTTATTTTCCTATGGTGCATTTTATAATTATTATGGCCGCAATAACCTTTTACCCTTGCAGGCAGTTACAGCAGTGCCTGCTCTGAATGATGCACACGTTTCGAAGTTATGTACGTGCGCTTATGAGGTAACTTGTTCTTCGACATCATCTCCTCCGGAGGGTTAGACTGGTGCAACGGTGAGGAGATTTGTTTTGGCAGGGTTCCGAAGGAACCATCACTTGCTTAAGATCTGCCATAAGCCAATATGAACAGATAAGGAGGAGCATCTTGGTGCAAGAAAACGTGGCGATTGAAAGGTGGACGTAATACTACGACAAACATCTTAAGGGTGTATGTAGGAGACATATTCCGATCAACAAATTGTAGTTAAAACTTGATAAACACATTTCGTTCATTTCAAGGTCATTTGGCTTCAGTCAAATAACTTCACTTAAATTATAGACGATTGTATAAATATAACTGCGAATTAGAGGATTACCTTATTGACCTTTGTATTGGTTCCAATGGCTTACGATGGGCTAATAGAGAAATTCAGTCAAGTTTCGATTAAACTTTATACATTGTTGTGTGTGTTGATCTACAAAATTTTTCTCCTAAACATTTTGAAAGATCCTGAATATCATCAATGCACTAATGTCGGCCATAAATCTTCCGCATATCTTGCTGTTCGGAACATCCTGAACCAGTCTACCGCTGATGCACTGGGTGGTGGTGGCACACAGGGATTCGATGTGACGTAAGAGAGTTGTTTCTTTGTGAACAGAAAAGGAAAATAGACAAGTGGTACCGTACCTCGCTACCCCGCTTGGAGCCCGCTCTTGTACCCACGATGACGATGATGCACACACAGTTCAGTAATGCTCCGTGTTGTAGATTTTTCCCTTCGTCGTCGTTTTGGCAGTAGCAAGGGTATTACTGGTGCTGCTGCTGCTGGCTGGTGGAGCATTGCATTCATACAAAGAGACAGAGGTACACCCCTCTGGTTGCTTCTGGAGTTGGATGTTTTCCTTTCAGTTGTTCGGTACGATTTCCAAATGGGACTGGCTCTGCTGGATGGCTGGCTGGCTGGCAGGCTGCGAGCAAGTTTGTGCTCGTGCTTGTAGTTAATGTGTTCTTTTTGTTAGGGGCTTCCATTATTGCACCACCGACCGGGGAGACAGAATGACACTGGTAGGATGACGAAAAAGATGGAGATGGAGACTGAGTTATGCAATGTTTCCCAAGAATAATGAATTGAATAGGTTGCTTTCTTCTCCAGTAGGAACAACAACTAGGAAAATATTACTTTTCGTGGAAATTCTTTTGCGTTATCAACAAAAGAGGTCTTCTCTGACTGTATGATGATAAAATAATTTGCGTCATCAAACGCAACAGGAGTATGTTCCAAATTATAAGTGGAATTTTAATATACACGGAAATTGAACCTTTTGAAACTTGGGAATGTCTAATTATTTAACATTTTCTTTAGCATTATGATGATTTACTGAGGTAGGGAATTAAATTAATATAACTTGTATGACAATTGTTTCGTTTAATTCCAACTATATGTGTTTGTATCCTATGTTGATACGTATTACGACCTCAACTCAAGGTCGTCTTCTCACTGAAGGCAGACGGAGATGGTCAAGTGGCTTCGTAACTTGGAGGAAAAAAGCGCCCGTCTAGCGTTTTGAAAGTCGTGAGTTCGATTCTCACCGGAGCACTTGAATTGCTTTTCATAATTCAAATCTCAATTTGTTCATCAAACAAACACGTGTTTCTGTTGCGTGTGTGAATGTCAGAACAATCAAACGTAGTAAATTCATATTGCAAAAAAGTTGATGTAAAGTCATGTAGACATCATTCAAAAAAACATACGTCTACCAAAGCAAACCCTTTTCCTTGAGACTTTTTCAGGAGTTTCTGGGAAAAAAATCTCGAATAAAAAAATTATCTTGAAAGTGATATACGGGTTCCCTTACAAATTCCTTCCGAGATTTCACCTAGGACTCTTTAAGTGGTTCTACACGAAAAGCCTTCAAGAATTGCTTCATAAGTGCATGCTTGTAGTCCTACATGTTTTTCTTCAAACATTTCTTATAGAATTCCTTCAGAAATATTAACCGAATTTTTTTCCAGAAGTTTTTCCTTAGGATTTCTTTGAAAGTACGTGCTTCTAGAAATTGTTTAAGAAATTCTTCTAGAAATTTCTGCAGGAGTCTACAGGAATTCCTTCTAACGTTTTTAAATAGATACCCTTTCAGGTGATATTTTTTCACAAAGTTTCAGGGATTCTTTAATGAATTCCTCTAGAGTTTTCCTTTAAAAATTCGGAATTTTTTTCAGCAACTTTTTCAGTAATTATTACTGGAATTTCTGCAGAGATTCCTCCAGGTATAATTCTATTTATACAGGGATGTTCTTCGTCATTCATTTAGTATACCTGTAGAGGGTTCTTCAGATCTTAGGGATATTATTTCAAAGATTCCTTCAAAAACTCAATTATGTATTTTAAATTTATTCGGTGGTACTCTTAAAAATTCCTTAGGATTTTTTTCCTTTCTAGAGGATTTCTTTCAGAAATTTCTCCATTCAGATATGGAATTATTATTTTTTCTGAGAATCCTCTCAGAGATGTCTCCAGGAATTCTTCCAAGGATTCCTTCGAAAACCCGTTAAAGATCCAACGACAATTTATTGAGGGATTTTTTCCAAACTTACACCAGTACCTTTGGCTGCGATTTCAGCAGATATTCTTAAGGTAAAACTGGAAGCATTTCCTCATTTTTTGGTTTTGATTTTTTATTAAATAACGAAGCAATATTTTCAAAATCGGTTTTCGTACACATGAAGAGTATGGATCAATGTATCTTCTGATTTTTTTGAGGTGGAAAATGTTTTCCATTTTTGCAGAAACCATTTTTTTGTGAAATTTTATTCAAAAATGGTTTCTGCAAAAACAAAAAAACATTTTCCACCACGAAAAAAAAACCAGGAGATACCCTGATCCGTACTCTTCATGTGTACGAAAACCGATTTTAAAAATATTGCTTCGTTATTTTATAAAAAATCAAAAACCAAAAAATGAGGAAATGGATCCAGTTTCGGCTTAAGAGATTTCCACAGAAATTTCTCTGTGGATTTTTTTCCAGGATCCGCTCCAGAAATTTTTCAAGCATTTTATTCTTGGAATTCCTTCAAAAGTCTTCCATGAATTTGTTCTGTGAATCAAATATTAATTTTGGGATTCAACCAGAAATCGGTGTAAAGATACATTCATAAAAAAAAACTTATGTTTCATCCAGTCTGTACAGCCCTTGGCTAAAGACGGTGTCCGTGTATATTTTTTTAAAGAATTATCAGTGGTTTTTGCGCAGTTTTTGAAAGAACTTCTGAAAAATCCCTTGCAAAATATTTGATCATAATCGGCAAGGATCTCTTAAACCATCCCAGGAGATATTTCTTATGGAAGTGCAGGAGCAATTTCTGAACAAAATCTTGTAGAAATTTCTGCACGAATTTCTAAAAAAAATTGGAAAAGTTTTAAGAATAAATCTCTGTAGAAATTGTGAAGAAATTTTTGAAAGAGTTTCAGTAAAACTTCATGGTTTGAGTTTCAAAGTCCTCAAAATTCTGAAGAATTCTCTGGACATACAAATTACTCCTCGAAGGAGCTTGGAAAGAATTCCAGCACGGATTTTTCAACAAATCATTTAAGGAATTTCTGAAGAAATATTCAGTAGAGTCTCTGTAGAAATCTTAGAAAGTATTAGGCATGAATCTCTGGAGGAATTTCTGAAAAAAAAAACCAGGAGAATTCTTAAGGATCCTCAGGAGAAAATTCCTCCATTAGACCTTCGTGGAAAAATACCTGAAGAAACATCTCGGGAAACCCCTGATGAGATTTCGAGAAAAAAAATAGAGAGGAATTTATAGTAAATCTTCTGGGAAAATCCTTCAATAAAACTCTTGCAGGATTCTGAAAGAATTCCTGGAGAAATCTGTTGAATTTCTGAAAAACAATCCCGATAAGATAAGCACCTGCAATGTCTCTGACAAAAAACTTTAGAGATATTTTTAAAAGAATTCCCGTAGAAATTCAGAGGCATTATTTTTGAAAAAGTTTTTCAAATCCACGAAGAGTTTGTCGGAGTTAAGATAGAGGAAATGTAAGGTTACTTTCTTGGGAAACACATGGAGTAATATCTGAAGAAAATCTTGAAGGAATCTCCATAAGAAATCCTGCATGAATCTTTGGAGGAACTTAAAGTAATTAAGCAAGAAACTCAACAAAAAATCCTGTAGAATTTTCTGAGTAAGTCGCAGCAGAAATTCCTGGACACACTTATGTGGGAGTTTTTCATGGAAACCCTAGAGCAATTTATGAACAAATCTCTGGTGAACTTACTAAAGAAATACCTGAACATGTTTCTGAAGCAATCATAGGATTTTTTTTTTGAAAAAAACAATTGAAAAATATATGAAAAAGTCTTTTAAAATCTGCTGAAAATTCGGAACGAAGTGATTATTTTTAAACAAATCCTTAAACAAATTTCTCAACAACTTCCTGGCGGTGTTTTAATTGGAACCCATAGAAACTTAACTTAAGGAAATTGTTGAGAAATTCATGAGGAGATATCTGAAGAGGAAATTTCTTGAACAAGTCCTGATAGAATTTCTTAAGAAGCGCCGGAGAAGGAATCTTTAGACAAATTTATGGAAGAATCTTATTAAGATATTTTAAAATAAATCTTCAAGAGTATTTTCAAAAGAATCCCAGGAAGAATTTCTGAAGAAATATTTGTAATAAGTTCTATAGGAGTGTGTGAAAGATTTTCGAAATAAATCTTTGGAGAAATTTTTGGAGGAAACTTTATATTTTCTCAAAGTTCTGAAAGCATTTCTGAAGGAATCCATTGATGATTTCTTAAAAAAAATGTTCGTTCAGATTACTGAACAAAACCTATGGAGAAGTTTATAACGAAACTAAGGTACACCGGGGCAAGTTGAAACGGGTAGGGCAAGATGAAACAGCGGGTTAACATGATGTTTTCTAATGATGATAAACAACTAGATCGCCATAACACATAGTTTTTGATTCAAACAATCTTTCAGCGAAGGAAAAATTTCCAAATTGTATTGAAATCAACTTCAAAACTTCGTGTTTCATCTTGCCCCACCCGTTTCAACTTGCTCCGGTGTACCTTAAGTGAAAATTTTCTAAAGAACTTTCAAAAGAAATCCGTGGAAGACTTACCGAAAGGAATTTCTGGAGGATTGTTTTAAGGAATGTAGAGAAGGTTTCGTAAAAAAGTTCCTAAATTAATTTCTGGGGTAATTTCTTGAAAGAAATGGCGAAACTTCTAAAAAAGAACAACAATTTTCTAAATAAATCAATGAAATCTCTTAAGGCACCATGTACCTCCAAATGCATTTGGGTGAAGCACATTGTTTATCTCATACAACTTCATGCGAAATACCGGAACATGGGGGGGAGCGCACCCGGAAGATCTGATCAGGCTGTACCAAACGACTATTCTGATGGTTTTAGAATACGGTAGCTTCTGTTTTCAATCCGCGGCGAAAACGTACTTGCTGAAGCTTCTACGGGTTAGTACCATTACCTTCGGATCGCGTTAGGTTGCATGAGGTCGACTAAACATAATAAGTTTAGAGGTACTTGCTGGTGTACAGCCTCTGACAGATCGCTTTGCGGAGTTGTTGTTCCGGTTACTGATCCGATGCGAGGTTGTAAATCCGTTGGTCAATGAAAAGAAAAGCTGCTCGAATATAAGCCTCAAATTCGTTTTATGACGTTGGAGGTGAGCCCATCTCCAGTTAACAACAATCGTGACAACTTCTCAGACTTCGACAGTTCGTCTGTGGATTTTGATCTCCCTATGAAGGATGAGACTTACGGTATACCAGAATCTTTACATTCCGTAGGTAGGTATTCCACAAATTTTTGCAAGTAAGTTCGGGCATGTTGGCGGGGACAGACAGTTCTTCACAGATGGTTCAAAAACCGATGATTCGACTACATTCGGTGTCTGCAACGAATTTCAACCTTCATGCTTCGACAATCCTGTACTGTATTCGTTGAGGAGCTAGCGGCCATATATTACACTTTAGAGTACATTAGCATCTCTTCCACCTGAGCACTACTTAATTTTTACCGACAGTCTAAGCTCTCTGGAGGCTGTTTGGTCATTGAAACTGATGAAGCACTCAGCGTACTTCCTGAATGGAATATGTCAAGTCTTGAGTACTTTGCCCAACACCATCACCTTAGCTTGGGTCCCTTCACATTGCTCAATTCTGAGCAATAAGAAAGCGGTCTCTCTGGCTAAGGTTGGCGATATTTACGAGCATCAAATCGTCTTCAACGAATTTTTGCAATGGCCTGTCAGGAGACCTTGATCAGCTGACAACACAAATGGATACATGGAGAGATGGGTAGATGGTTGCTATCTATCATCCCAGAGGCGTCCAAGAACCCATGGTTCGAAGGGTTGGATTTAGGCCACGATTTCATTCGTGTAATGTGTCGGTTGATGTCCAACTACTATTTGTTAAACGTACATACATACTTCCGTATTGGGTTCTCGGAAAGCAACCTCTGTGTCTGCGGCGTGGCTTACCAGGATATTGAACATGTCGTATGGGGATGCGATGAGTATCGTGAGGTCAGATCTGAGCTGCATAAAGTTCTCCGGGTCCAAGGAAAACAACCGAAAGAGAAGTGTTGGCAGGCCTTGATTTGGAATACATAAATCTGATACATCAGTGTTTGAAACGTGTTGATCTCAGATTTTGATGTAGTACGCTTGTTTTCGTTGCCCGCCATCTGCTTTTGTTGTTCGCCCCTGTCTGTAGTCTTCTCGTTGTCTACCGATAAAGTCCTTGCTTTTTGGTTCCGTCACAGATCAGGACATTTTGTCCAATCAATATTTAAGATCTCGTATAAGTTAGCAAATATTTTGTTTTAGGACCCCTACACCCCTTCCTCTTTCCCAATTTTAATTTTTTTTTGTCCCTAACCTCGAAACAGCCGCAAGTACTTCGACTCTCCAAACTAACAAAGCTGTTAAAAATATTTAATGTAAATCCAATGTAATAAAATCAACAAATGATTTCGGCTCAGTTATGCCAATGTGGTGCCCAAGCCTTCCAAATAAACGAATAAGTAAAAAAAGGCACAAAGAGGCTTTGTTCCAGTTGAGACATTACCTCAAGAAGAACCACAAGGTGTGTGTCAGAATCTAAATATGAATGCACGTGAAGTTTTATTCTCCTTATTACTATAAATTTGAAGATTTATGGATCCGCAAAGAAAGGCTAAACGGAACGCATTTCCCGAAGAGATCAACTACTAAAAAGTTTTATTTTATGACTCCCATTTTCAAGGTGATTAACATCTGATTCAAATGGAAATACTTCTACCGTAGTCCTGGAGGGCATTCGCCCAACACAAACGGGTTGCACCCACCACACCGCACCGTACCGCATCCTTCGACAAAGTAGTTTTTCATGGCAGCCCGCAAACCATAACCGTAAAAGTTGGCGAGTTGCTCGCGGTGGCTTTATTTTTTCCACGCTATACTTTTCCCGCTCGTTCATCATCGTTTGGCGCTGCTAATGGTCATAAAAATGTACAGGATTTTCCTCTCCGGTCGTTTCCGGCGCGGTTGGAATCCCATCTCTGTACACTATATGGATGCACACGAGAATCCACACGAAGAACGCTCGCGGTTTTATGCCAGCAGATAAGAATTTTGCAATTTAATTCCCATTTGCCAGGATAGAGTTGATACCGCCCCGAAGCAATTTGGAGAATTTCAATCCAATTGATCCTCGGGAGTGATTCAGTGGAAAATGTTATTAATGAAAATTGCATTGCACCCACATTTATCTGTCCAACCGAGATGGCGAGGCGATAGTCAGTCGGTGGATGCAAATCGTTCTTCGATTGAGCTGGATGATGGTGGCGATGTGCCGTCCTTGATGGAGCGATAAAGGCATCCTCAAGGTTGCAGCTGAGGAAACGGGAAGCCACTCCCGTTCGGTCTGGGAAATTTATGTACCAAAATAACTCACGTAGCACTGCTCCCTCCTGCAGTACTGATGGAATACTTTCCGACGAGGGCAGCAGCCTCACCGATGAACAACATACCGAGAACTCGAATCGGGAGATAAAACTTTGATCCTTAATTTCGTTCATTTATCAACGTCTCCTCTCGACAGACACATTTCCCTTTTGCAGAAAATCGGTCTCCAGCTCGTTTGCTTCAATGGATAAAATGTATAAATACGATGCAGGGATGGATTGGACGCCCCAACATCACTGGAAGCGAACATTCGCCTGGATTCCATCCTGTGTGATGACGCCCCCGCAATCCGGAGAACGTTCATCGACTTCCCCGTCATCGTTCTCAACCAGTAGTAGTAAACCAACCTATAAGGAATGCCACCAATTGCTTGTTGTTTCGTTTGGTGCTAGTGCATAAAATGAAACCAAACAGACACAGCACTGCCAGTTGTAGTGAATCCTCTACAATCTTCACCTGGCGCAGAGATTCCCAATGTTTTCCAAGTTTTAAAATAGGTTTATTTAGCCTGACTCTTTGAAAAATTGGGATTTTTCAGTTCTGAGCAACCATGGTGGGGCAGTGGGTCGAATTGAAAGATCTCCATGCTGGGCGATTGCCAGACATCGCCTTGACCTATGGCCAGGTCAAATTTCTGTCGATTTGCTTGATTTCGTTGTCGAGGCTTCACCACCATGAGCCTCTAGATCTGTTTCTGCTACGATGTCAATTTGGCTACCAAGATATTGAAAGGTTTCAACATTCTCCACTGATTGCCCAGCTACCGTAAAACTGGTGTTCGCATCCAACGATTTGGTCTTCTTGTCGTTGATGGCAAGACCTGCTGCCGAGAGGCAAGATCATCGAGCTTGCTCTGCATATCAGAGCGCTGTTAAGCTAAGAAAGTAACATCATCAGCCAGTTCGAAGTCATTTAGGTGCTCCATGGCAATGGGCTGCCACAGCAGCCCACGATTTGGTTTACGATCAATCGCAGCTACCAGGATCTTTTCGAGTACGATGAGGAACAGTAGCGGTGATAGGGTACATCTTTGCCTCACTCCAGAATCGAACCGGATGGGATTGGACAGGACACCGTTGTGCAGTATTCTGCACGAAAATGTCCTGTACTGTGCTTCAATGAGGCCGATGATTATCTCAGAGAGCCCCTTGCGCCTGAGGGTTCCCCATATGTTTTCATGATTAAGACGGTCGAAAGCCTTTTAGTAATCAATGAATACCAGGTAGAGAGATTCTTGGAATTCATTGATTTGCTTCAGGATAATACAGAGCGTGACAATTTGGTCCACACAGGATCGTCCGGCACGGAATCCTGCTGGCTGCCGTCTGAGATTTGCTTCAATCTTCTCCTGTATTCGGTTGAGGATCACTTTGCAGACGGCTTTGAGAACGATGCACAGCAGCATGATATCTCGACAATTATCGCATACAGTCAGGTCACCCTTCTTGGACACTTTTACTAAGACGCCTTGCATCCAGTCGACCGGAAATTTCGCGGTTTTCCATATGTTGCTGAATAATTGATGCAGCTACAGGAACAGTATTTATAGTGTTGGGCAAGATGCGACAACGTGTGATCGGGTGGCAGCCGATCAACGCAAGGATGTGCATGTTAACAGTTAAGGGCCGTTTTTTTTTTCAACTACAGCATCATCATCGTCCACTGCCCATAAGAAAGGAGACCTGATGGCGAGAAAGAAGCGTTCTACGCGCAGTTAGAGCAAACATACGATGGTTGCTCGTCGCGTGGCGTGAAAATCGTTGTCGGCGACATGAACGCGCAGGTAGAAAGGGAGGAAATGTACAGACCGGTAATCGGGCGAAACATAATGATGAACGGCCAGCGATGCGTAAACTTTGCAGCCTCCAGTGGTATGGTAGTCCAAAGCACCTTCTTCCCCCGCAAAGATATCCACAAAGCCACCTTGAGATCACCCGACCACCAAACAGAAAACCAAATCGACCACGTTCTAATCGACGGTAAATTCTTCTCGGATATAACCAATGTTCGCACATACCGCAGTGCGAATATAGACTCGGATCACTACTTAGTCGCTGTATGCATGCGCTCAAAACTTTCGATAGTTATCATTACGCGTCGAAGTCGAACGCCGCGGCTCAACATCGAGCAGCTGCGTAACGTAGAAGAGGCTCAAGACTACGCGCAGCAGTTAGCAGTGGTCCTACCAACGGAATAGCAGCTTGGCGCAGCTACACTTGAAGATGGCTGGAGGGACATCCGATCCGCCATAGGTAGTACCTCGGCTACAGCACTAGGCTTCGCGACTCCGAATCACAGAAACGACTGGTACGACGGCGAATGTGAACAGTTGAAAAACGAGAAGAATGCAGCATGGGCGAGAATGCTGCAACACCGTACGAGA
This sequence comes from Aedes albopictus, assembly GCF_035046485.1. Taxonomy (NCBI): domain Eukaryota; kingdom Metazoa; phylum Arthropoda; class Insecta; order Diptera; family Culicidae; genus Aedes; species Aedes albopictus. Next base: position 396,345,418 of record NC_085138.1, on the reverse strand, counting down.
GCGAATGAGGCACGTTACAAACAGGCGCGGAACAGGCAGAACTCAGTCTTCCGGATGAAGAAGCGCCAGCAGGAAGAACGAGATCGCGAAGCGATGGAAGAGCTGTACCGCGATAAGGACACACGAAAGTTCTACGAGAAGCTGAACCGCTCGTGCAGAGGCTTCGTGTCACAAGCCGACATGTGCCCAGATAATTACGGGAATATTCTCCCGAGCGAGCGTGAGGTGGTCGACAGGTGGCAGCAGCATTACGATGAGCACCTCAATGGCGACGTTGCAAGTACCGAAGGTGGCGTGGTATCAGATCTAGGAGTATGTGCACAGGACGAAAGACTTCCGGCCCCTGACCTCCAAGAGATTGAGGAGGAGGTTGGCCGGTTGAAAACAACAAAGCCGCTGGAGCAGATCAACTACAAAGCAAGCTTCTAAAATATGGTGGTGAAGCACTGGTGAGAGCACTACGCTGAGTCATTACCAAGATTTGGGAGGAGGAAGCATTAACGGAGGATTGGATGGAAGGTATCGTGTGCCCCATCTACAAAAAGGGCGACAAGTTTTTATTGCGGAAACTACCGCGCGATCACACTACTGAACGCTGCCTACAAGATACTCTCTCAAATTGTATGCCGCCGTCTATCACCGATTGCAAGAGAGTTCGTGGGGCAATATCAGGTTGAATTTATGGGTGAACGCGCTACAACGGACCGGATGTTCGCCATCCGCCAGGTGTTGCAGAAATGCCGCGAATACAACGTGCCCACACAACACTTGTTCATCGATTTCAAATCGGCGTATGATACAATCGATCGAGAACAGCTATGGCAGATTATGCACGAATACGGATTCCCGGATAAACTGATACGGTTGATCAAGGCGACGATGGATCGAGTGATGTGCGTAGTTCGAGTATCAGGGACACTCTCGAGTCCCTTCGAATCTCGCAGAGGGCTACGGCAAGGTGATGGTCTTTCGTGCTTGCTGTTCAGCATTGCTTTAGAGGATGTGATAAGGAGAACGGGGATAAACATGAGTGGAACGATTTTCACGAAGTCCGTTCAGCTGCTTGGTTTCGCTGATGATATTGATATTATAGCTTGTAAATTTGAGACGATGGCGGAAACGCACATCCGACTGAAGAATGAAGCCAAGCGAATCGGATTTGTCATTAATGTGTCGAAGACAAAATGCGTGATGGCATAGGGCTCTAGGGAAAAGTTACCGCGCCCACCACCCCGAATTTTAATCGACGGTGATGAAATCGAGAGGCGGTTGAAGAGTTCGTATACTTGGCCTCACTGGTGACCGCCGACAATGACACTAGCAGAGAAATTCAGAGACGAATTTTGGAGTTTTCGAACGAAAGGTGTTGCGTACCATCTACGGCGGAGTGCAGATGGAAGACGGGACTTGGAGAAGGCGAATGAACCACGAACTGCATCAGATGCTGAGAGAATCAACCATCGTCCACACTGCGAATATCGGGAGGCTACGGTGGGCGGGTCACGTCATCAGGATGTAGGATAGCAACCCGATTTAAATGGGTCTCGAGAGTTATCCGACCGGTATAAGAAGACGTGGTGCGCAGCGATCTAGGTGGGTTCGATCAAGTGAAGGACGATTTGCGGACCATTTGCAGAGTGTAGGACTGGATAGGAATAGCCATGGAGCGAGTGGAATGGAGACGATTCCTACGTACAGCAGAGGACACTCAGGCCTTTGTGTGACCGGTAAGGTAAGGTAAGGTAAGTATGTCATATAAATCAATCAGTCATTCCCGTAATTCTGAAAACAATTTGAGAACCTCTTCCGCATAGAGCATCGTACCTTACCAGTAGTGTGCACCGATAGAACACCATCATCACCCTGTTGGGCTTTATCTGACGTTCAGCTGGCAGCAGCTCAGTTCTTCGCTGTGATGTTCCGCCGGAATTACCAGGCAAGCCCGGCAGAAAACGAATATTCCCGTGTTTAGTGGCACTGATAAAAGCATACCCGCCTTCCCGTTCTCAGTTGCCTCGCTTTCACAAAACCAATTCCGCCTCCCAACCCGACATAGGCATCCAACCAACTACTGAATGTCGGTGATTCACGTCTTACCATCCATCAGACAAGTGCTGAACATTTATCGTCATCCTTGTGGCAATCTTGTGGAAATCTCGTTCCTCTTACCCTCCCTTCTTCGCAGAGTTTCGCAGTGCTCCAATCCATCGTGATTTCTACCTTACTTGAGGAGGTGGTAGGTTTATTCATTCATCCGTTTCCAGTAGGAACACACAGTTTCCTCGGGGAGGCTCTTGGGAAGGTAAGTAAAAGTTTTCCCTCCCAGCAGCAGTTTCTTTTGGCTTCTAGGAAAAGAGGGACCCGCATAGGATTTCGCTCCAGCACAGAGCAACACCACTGCACCGGTAGAGTGGTGTCGCTAGTTAGCAGAGCGGTTGAAAATTTGCCTGTCGGAATGCAACAGTCATCGTCTATGGGGGGGAGCAAATGGTGGAAGGATTGCGATGCTATGCGATTAACTATGTTGTTCTTCTTCCTGGTGGGTGGTTTATTCACTTGGAGGATCAGAGCCTGTTCCTAAATTACTGTTGTCGAAAATTTCCACAGATTTCATGGAAAACTATAATGAACATTTACACTACGAAGAAATTTCTGAACCTCAACCAGGTTCGATTTTATAATGCAACTTTTCAGGTTAAGCCAGTAATAGCCCCAAAAACGTTGAACTGCGAAATTCAAATTTCACCGCATTCATTGCCTTAACGATGCTGAGCTGCGTTGATGCTGAGAAGTTGTAGTTCTGTAGGCACTGAGAAACTACCTTACTATAGAGCTTGAACAATTTCAAAAACTGCAAAAGTAGGGAGGGAGGAGGGGGAGGCTTCCAAGAAGCAAAATTTGAAATGCTAAAGTCTTAAGAATTTCCCCGGGAAACCAGGAATTAGTTGCATAACGAGGTTGTTACTTTGAGAGATAATTGTTAGACTCGAAAAAGTAGTAACTTTCGTGTGAATGAACTCTGAATATGATTCATCTGGATTCTCTCTAATGGAGAACTTCAATTCTTCACTGTGGTGGTGTGGTTTCTATCTCCAGTTAATGACAAAATTGTTGCATTAAGCTACCTTGTACCTTAATTATTATTTTGCAAAAGTTTATAAATCTTGAATTCCTATCCATTCCTTAGATAATTCAAGTTTCAAAAAAAAAATGGGTCATATTAGAACTAACAAACGTAACCAATAAACATTCCTTCTATATATATGCATATTGACTCTCTTTTCCAACCTTTACTGCTTTGGGAGCATCCACAAATAACGTAGCATTTTTGGTACATTTTCAACACACCCATCCCCCCTCGTAACCTATTTTAACACATCTAATACATGGTTCGTACCAATTTCACCTAATCCTCCTCCATACCTTAAATGCTACGTTATTTATGGACGGTCCCTTTGCTTTTCAGGCAATTCACCATTGCAAATGTTCTAGCAATAACGTTTATACATACATTTGTTTTCTCAACATCACATTTAAGATAAGATATAATCAAGAATAGTACGCCACAATACTCGTTTTGTGGCTGCCGCTCTCCATCTTCGGTCACACCCAATGCTTGCCAAAGACACGCTTCACTTGGTCTGCTCATCGTGCTCTCTGTGTTCCATGCCTTTTTGTACCAACCGGATCAGTTGCGAATATCAACTTTGCAGGATTGTTGTCCAGCATTCTTGCAACACGCTTTGCCCACCGTATCCTTCCTGCTTTGGCCACCTTCTGGATGCAGGGTTCGCCATAAAGTGCAGCGAGCTCGTGCTTCATCCTTCTCCGTCACACACCATTCTCCTTCACACCGCCGAGGATCGTCCTTAGCACGCGTCGCTCGATTACTCCGAGTGGTTGCAGGCCCTCCTCGAGCTCGAGTCCTCGTGTTCGTAGAGAACCACTAGTCTTATTAGCGTTTTTAACTTGGTGAATTTGGTACATGGGTGAATCTGTTTAGACCGCAGCTTCTTCTGGAGCACGTAGTAGGCACAACTTCCACTGATGATGCGCCTTCATATTTCACGGCTAGCATTATTGTTGTTAGTCGTCAGTAAAGATCCGAAGAAGATCTCCACCACCTCGAAGGTATCTCCGTCTATCGTGACATTACTACCTAGACGGACTCGGTCGTGTTTGGTTCCGCCTGCGAGTATGTACTTTGTTTTTGACGCATTCACCAACAGTCCGGCCAAGCAGCAAGGCATTACAAATGGGTGTACATTTCTGCCACCGTTCCAAATGTTCCAAATTCCATGTTGTACGCAAAGCACACAAATTGACCGGATTTTGTGAAAATTACACCCCGTAGTTTTAGGTGACAGACGACAGAAGATGATCAGAGATAGCACTTTGTAGGCAGCATTCAAAATGGTGATCGCTCTGAAGTTCTCACATTGCAAAATGGTCACCTTTCCTGTGAATGGTACAGATTACACCTTCCTTCCACTTCTCCGGTAGCTGGTTGTTTCATTTCCGTCCCCTGCTGCGTTCGCGTAGTCGTTCCCTCCGTTGTTGTGGTATCCGTGCTTAAATCCTGCCATTCAGATGCTCGTCGAAGTTCTGCTTCCATCTTTCGATCAACTCACGTCCGTCTGTCAATATGCCTCCGTCCTTATCCCTGCATGTTTCGGCTCGTGGCACGAAGTCGTTGCGGGATACGTTGAATTTTTGGAGAACTTCTGTGTTTATTGTCAAAAGAGGCGGCTCTGCTGTTTCCACTTCTGCCTGTATGGTTCCACGTTCTGCTAGGTTCAATGCTTCAGCATTACCACCCGAACTGCGTTCATCTCCTTCAAAATCGCCGTGTACTCCTCGTCGAGCCATACGTTCCATCAACTCCTTTTCACATAACCTATTTATGGTGCTCTAGGTTGCGTCGTTGATGGTTGCTTTTACTGTACTCCAGCAGTCCTCTAGATGGGGCACATCAAGTTCGTCCTCGTTTGGTCACGCTGCCTAGAGATTCTGCACATACACTCCCGATTAAAAGTTTGGGGTCACCCCCTCGAAAACATGTCATATTTTTAAGCCCATATCTCCGCCAATTTACGTCCGATTTCAAAACTCTAGGTTTCATTCAAAAGATAATAAGTCAAAGTACTTTGTACATGATTTAGGTGAAACTTTTACAAAAATATTTGTATGTAAACTTAACCCAAAATTGCCAAGTTTTCCAAAAAATGAATATAAACTTACGGCAGTGTCGCTGGAAATTGGGTCGACCAGATTTTTTAGCCAAGTTTGGTAAAAAGTAGTTGATAGGTAATAGAAAATAGGTTATATTACCGCTCTTATCTTAAAATTTGGTCGACCCAATTTCCAGCGACATTGCCGTTAGTTTATATGCATTTTTTGGAAAATTTGGCAACTTTGGGTTAAGTTTACATACCAATATTTTTGTAAAAGTTTCGCCTAAATCATGTTCAAAGTTACTTTGACTTATTATCTTTTGAATGAGATCTATGGTTTTGAAATCGGACGCAAATTAGCGGAGATATGGGCCTAAAAAAATTACATGTTTTTGAGGGGGTTACTCCAAACTTTTGATCGGGAGTGTATACTAATACTATACAGTGGTGACCAAATATTTTTACAAACTAACACACTTCTGCTCCTTTGACGCCTCACCAAAACCAACTTTTTAAAACCATATTCAAACTGCGAAAAACATTCTTAGTTACCACTGGAGCAGAACAAACGTCAAAAGTTAGACATCCTTAAGTATGTGGTGACGCTCTGGTAGAAATTACTTTTTCAACCCTAGTCGTGGATTGCTCCAAGAGTTTGTGATTTCCGCTGAAGATTTCCTGCTGGTATTACTTCAGGATCCTTCCAGCAATTTCTACCAAATTACATCCAGAAATTCCTCTAGGGATGTTTCCAGATATTCCACCATAAATTATTATCGAAAGTCCACCATAAATTATTACTGAAAGTCCTCCAGAAACTCTTGCCACGATTCCTCTAGAAATTCCTGCTATGGTTTTTTTTTTTTTCAATAATTTCTGCTGGTGCACCTCCAGAATTATTCCGGGCATTTCCATAAGAACTTCTTCAAGTATTATCCTTACATTCCGCAGTTATTTCTTCTGTAATACTTCTAGAAGTTTTTCTTAACCCTCTAATACCCAAATTTTTTATTTTGATCAAAATATCATTTTTCGTCATCTAAAATCGATTTAAACATGTTTTGGAAGATGATTCTTTTTAATTCTCGATTTCGTGAATTTCTGTTTTTGATTTTTCTAATTTTTATTTTTAAACATCCCTACACTTTTATATTTTTCCTGAAAGCCAATTTGGGGAACGGATTTTTTGGGATGAAAACTTTTTGAGATTTTATGATTATTGTTGAAATATTATTATTTTAATTTTTTTTCACAGAAAATTTTATTTTCCGTGTAATTTTAAGGAAAATAATTTTAGAGTGTATTCGATTTCCTTAAACTATTAAACAAGGATAGAATGATTTGGGAAAAATTTAAAATATGTTAATTGTAGCGATTCAATACAAAATAAACAATGACTTCTAAAAGGTGACTAAAACATCAATTTTGCAATGATTTTTAAAAAATGTAAATACGCTTCAAAATACACCAAAAATCATTTTCAGATATACAGAACAGTCCTAAATATCAGCCAAAAATATAAAAAAACTGATTTTCCACGAAACAAAAAGTACAAAAATGCTCAAACTATACCCCGTCTAAAGGCGGGGTTGGGTATTAGAGGGTTAAGATATCTCTAGAAAATCCTGATGGAATTTCTTCAGATATTCTTGTTGGTATTGTTTCAGGGCTTCTCTAAAAAATTTCTACAAAAAATCCTCCAATTTTTTTTTTAAATATATTCTCCAATAAATCCTCTCAGAATTACTCCGTGGATCTATCCAGCATTTTATCTTCGGACTTTTCTAGGAATTCCTCAGACATTTCTCTTAGGACTCCTTCAGCAATTCTTCCAGGAATTCCGGAATTCTGGGTCTGGGACTTTTCTAGGGATTGCTTGGAAAAATTCCTCTTGACGCCTTTAGTTATTTTTCCAGAAATTATTCAATCAATTTATCCAGGAATTACTCCAGGGATTTCTCCAGGTTACCTTTATAGATTTTCTTTAAGAGAAAGTTAAAAGATTTCTCAAGGATTCTTTCTCGATTTCCTTGTGGTATTTAAAAATGAAAGTCTCTTGGTATAACTTCAAAAATTAGTCATGTGTATTCTTCCGGAATTCCTGCCAAGATTCTTCTAGAAATTCTCACAGGAAAAGCACCTGCTCAAGCAACACACATGCCATATAAGAGTTACAAGTTTTTGTTATAAAGAAGTTGATTTGACGTAATTTTATCAAAATGCTAGAATAACGTTGAATTGACTTCGATACAACCAAAAGTAGCGCTGTCGTTACTCTGATATGACATGTGTGTTGCTTGGGTGGAATTTATGTCTTATTTCTCAAGTATTTCCGCAGGGATCGTTCCAGGACTTTCTCCAGATATTCCCTCACAACTTTATTCGGGAATTTATTATGAATGCCTCCAAAAACTTAATCTGGGATTTCTTCAAAAATACTCAAGGTGATTGTTCGAGATCTTCTCTAGAGGTTTATTACAGAAATTACTTATGGTATTCCTTCAGGAGTTCCTGTAGGGTTTCATTCTGTTGATTCTCAGATAATTTCTCCAACAAATCGATTTCTCTAGGGATTTTTAGAAGTTTCTCTGAGGGTTCTTCAACAGATATTCCAACAAAGCTTTTTCAAAAGGGATATAAATTTATCCAGAGATTTCTTCCGAAATTATGTTCACTCTTGTGATGAGCGTGCTTTTTCGATACTCAGTAATAAGTGCGTGTCAAAGAATAACAATTGTTTATACTTCAAGTATTGAAGGGGCTTAAGATACTGGATCAGATTATTGGATTAAATAGTTTGACTTCTTCGCTACTTTGCGAGATATTCTAGTATGATAAAAACGGTTTTCATCAAAAATAAAATATATCAATATATTATGCTATTATTAACTTCAGGCAAACCCGTGCCCAGGAAATGTGTTTTAACCATTTAGAGCCAGAGGGGTTAATAAGACCCTGGCGGCCAAACCGAGCATAACAAACGTATCCGAGGCCAGCGAGGTTGCGACAGTAGTGGCGAAATTATCCGGCTCCAAAGGGTTAAGGGGTTAACTCTCTAATATACAAACTTTTGTATTTGATCTAAATATAATTTTTCGTCATATAAAATGTACTTAACCGTTATGTGTCCGACAAATTTTTTGCTTTTTTCTACACCGTGCTTTTTAAATGGGCGCTGGGTACCCGGGTACCCTGTCGGCCACATAAGGGTTAAACATGTATTGGAAGGTGATTCCATTTAGGTCGCAATTTTGTGAATTTTGGTTTTTGATTTTTCAAATTTATACTTCTAGGTTAGTTTTTAAAGAAATATAGTATGCAGGGTAGCTTATCTAATCAAGGTCTACACATCCAATAAGCTCCATTGTAGTCTGAGAGGGTGCTGTCAATTCCTAATAAGATTTGGGGCGAGATTAATCTTTCCGTATAATTTAGAAGAAATAATTTTATGAGTTTATTCAACTCCACCAAATTCCACTATGATAATAATAAAAAAAAATATTGGCGGTACGGCTGGTGTTGTTCTTCGTAGACATTTTTCGGCATTACAGTCAAAGAAACCTTGCGTTGATTCTTTTAAATCTTCACCAACGGTCGAACCCTTCTGGGACCTTTCTTAGGGCTCGATTTCCGATGGTAATACGCCAACTTGACATAGCTCAATAAAACTGGGGCATTTGTCACAATAGATCTAAAAACTGGTCGCAGTGACTTATATACCCAACAAGGAATAAAAAAATAGGCCTCGATTTTTTTTATTTAGATCGAGCGCTGAAGAAGGTCTCAATAAGGACCGAAACGTTGACAAAGATGCAAAATAATCAACGCAAGGCTTCTTTGGCTGTAATGTCAAAAAATGCCTGCGAAAAAAATTTAAAATAAGTAAATTGTTGCGATTCAGTAAAGAATACATTTTTGCCTTTCTCGTACACCAAGGTGTACCGAAAGGCTATATGTTCACTCCAAAAATGAAAATTTGATAGAGCCTCCGGAGGGGCCAAGTCTTATATACCAATCGACTCAGCTCAACGAATTGAGGTGATGTCTGTGTGTGTATGTGTGTGTGTGTGTGTGTATGTGTGTATGTGTGTATGTGTACAAAAAAAACTCACATCACTTTTTGGCAGTAAACCTCAACCGATTTTAATGACCGACGGTTCATTCGACGCGGAATCTGGTCCCATTGTTTCCTATTGAAAATGGTTCGGATCGGTCCAGCCGTTCCGGAGTTATGGCCATTTAGGTGTTCCGGACCGGTACCCCAGGAAGGGGCCAGATATGAAAATGTTACAAACCCATGCATGCCACCCATCAAACCGCGGCATTTTCGATAACCTGATGAACGGTAAGCAGCAAAATAGTTTCAGACTATATCTGAACCGGTAATGTTCCGGAACCGGTTCCTGGTGCCCCTCCGGAAGTGGCCAAATATAAAAGTAAACTAAACACATACATGCGACACATCAAAAGCGGCTTTTTCGATAAACAGATAAACGGTAGGCAGCAAAATAGTTTCAGACCATATCTGAACCGGTAGTGTTCCGGAACCGGTTCCGCGTGTCCCGCTGGAAGTGGTCAATTAAAAAAGTGAACCATACCCAGGCATGTGGCACATCTAAGAGCTGCTTTTTCGATAACCAGATGAACGGTAAGTGAGAAAATAGCTCCAGACTATATCTGAACTGGTTGTGTTCCGGAATCGGGCCCAAGTGTCCCACCGGAAGTGGCCAATTAAAAAACTGAATCAAACCCAGGCATGCGGCACATCAAATAGTGAGTTTTCAGATAATCAGGTGAATGTTTAGCAGGAAAATAGTTTCAGACCATATCTGAACCGATTGTGTTCCAGAACCGGTTCCAGGGGTCCCGCCGGAAGTGGCACATTAAGAAAGTGAACCAAACCCATGCATGTGACACATCAAATAGCGGCTTTTCCGATAACCAGATGAACGGTAAGCAGGAAAATAGTTTCGGATAATATCTGAAACGTTAGTGTTCCAGAACCGGTTCCAGGTGTACCGCCGGAAGTGATCAATTAAATAACTAAACCAAACTCATGCATATGACACATCAAATAGCGGCTTTTTCGATAACCAGATGAACGGTAAAGGGCTGTTTGCAGTTCGGAAGGAATTTCTCACCCTATATTAATGCATGGGAAATTCCTGCCTGAATCACTCAAGAAATCGTTTTTCTTCGATTGCAGTACGCAGTTGAGAAGAAATGACAGTTCCAATGGCAGTCATTATAGAAAGTTTCTGCCAGGAATCGGTCAAGAAATTTCTTGAGCGATTCCTTTCGAACATGAAACTTGGCTTTTAGCAGGAAAATAGTTTCAGATCATATCTAAACCGCTTATACTGATGGAGTCAAAGTGGTGAATCCAGCTGAAGGCATCTGATGCAGACCGAAGAATAGCAGGTCGAAAAGTGTCACGCCAAACAAGCTGCATCCATTATTTGTCAACGATAATTGCCAATATATCCAGATAATAAGATATCTGAACCGGTTGTTGCGGGAGGTGCTCGATACCACCGACTCTTCCAGCAGAAATTAGACAGGTATTTGTCATGATCAACTACATAGCTGCAAACTCATATTTATTAAATTATAAGTACAAATATACAATAATTAACTTACAAATTCGTTGATAAAATTAGGGAGCACGATTTGCTCATTTACTGAAGGTACCTTCTCGCTAGCTACTAAATGTCTTTACTGAACTACTGCACAATAATGTCACTGATATGATTTAAAGGGGTGTTTATATCTTCAATAATGTTGGGTTCAAATTTAAGGCTACGCATCTTTGCGTAACACCGGTTGTGTTCCGGAACCGGCTCTAGGTGTCCCGGAGATAAACGGTCAGCAAGAAAATAGTCTCTGACCACACCTAAGATTATCGGCAATCCTGATTGCTTCACTGAAATTACGAAAGTGAAAATTTAAATTTTATCGCATCAATCCCCTTTTGCGTTTGAAATTGCTGCGCCCAATTTTGATGCAACTGGTTGGTTAATGGAATGGGTTTCATTTACGTGTTTGCCTTTCTTTCGACAAATTTTATAAGAATCTTATATTCAACGATAATAAAATATAGACTGAAGTGTGCAGAAAAAAATTATCGAATTGTCTTGATAATGATCGGCATCCAGTGCTAGTGAAGGCGGTCAAGCAGTCAACTGAGAGTATAATAAGTTTCCAAATTTGATTATGGCTTTGATGAAACTCTTGCTTTTCTGAATACGGCTGACACAAATTTCGATTTTCTCCTATGTTAACCCCTCCCCCTCTTGGAAAATTTTAGTCGGAATTCAACATTTTGAGGAAGGGCACAAAGAAATGAATCAAGAAATTTTTAAATTTTAAGGTGAAAAAGAGTCCTCCATAAAATTTCTCAACAAATCGCTTAACTAGATTTTGCTTAATTGATTGGGTATTTTTTCATCAAATACATTTATTATTCATCATCTCCCTATTGGCGAGTCAACGAGCACTGTGACAAAAGAAAGAGAAAGGGATTTGTTCTGTTCTAGAGTATCCTCAGGATTCAGGAACACATTGGCTAACGTCGACGGAAAAATACTGATTACTTATTCGACGAGAAAGGCACTATCACCACTAGGTGGATTAATCTGGGTTTTTAATGATTAAAAAATGTAAATATACTTAAAAGACGCCAACAACCATTTTGTGGTTTGGAGACCAGTCATAAACATCAACCAAAAATTAAAAAAAAATGATTGCCCAGGTAAGAAAAATACAAAAAAAAAAACAAACTATACCCCATCTTAGGCTTGTGATCAGAAGGGGATGGGAGTAGGTTTGAAAGACCTAACAAACCGCCCCCCTCCTTACCACACGGCCTTGCCTAGTCTCAAGGCATGGTTGGATATTAGAGGATTAAATCTCTCAAATTGTCGATTTAACATATACACTGGAACCTCTTTTTATGCACATGGCTGGGACTGCATAAATTAAAAATGTGCATAAATTATAACAGGCATAAAAAAAAGAAATTTATGCATAAATTAGGTTTGGGCTTTAATTAGTGAATCTAGTTCGCGAGAACAGGTCTTGCTCCTGGGCAGTTGATGTGGGGCTAAGAGGATTTCCAGAAAGTCCCAGAGAGCTCAAAAAGGGGGTTCCAAGGGGCTTCAGGGGGATTTTTAAGGGGTTGTTTCGGGGAATTTAAGGAGCCTTTAAAGGGTGTTCTGTCAAGATTTTTTAGTGTTTTCATGGGATTACGGGGAATTCTGAGTTATTTCAATAGTATTAAGTGGTTTCAGGGGTGTTCCAAGGTGCTTTAGGGGCAATTCAAGGGATGTCAGGAGCCTTTGAAGGGTGTTGCAAGAGGTTTGAGGGGTGTTTTAAGGTATTTTAGAGTCTGCTCTGAAACTTACTGAACATGTAACGCACCTGAGGCTTCGAAACCCCTGAGAACTCCTCCGTAACGCCTCTGAATCCCCCGAAAATACTCTGGAACGTCTTGAAATGCCTCCAAAACCCTCAGACCTTATGTAACGCACCTGAGAAGCTCCGAACACCCTCCTGGAAACTCCTTCGTAACGCTTCCGTAACGCCTTTGAATCACGCCGGAATTGGTCCGAAACATCCTGAAATGCCTCAAAATATCCTCCTAATCCCAAACCCCTAAAAACGCCTCCATAACGCCTCTGAAACCAGCCGAAAATGCTCTGAGACTGACTGAAATGACTCCGAAACTCCCTTAAGACCCACTCGGACCCCATGTAACGCACACGAGACCTTCGGAAACACCCAAAAACGAATCTATAACCTTCCTTTGCTCTCCTCTGTAAACACCCCTTGGCCGCCGTTGCAATAGTTACAGTCATTATTAAATATTCTGCACAATATTGGTTCTGAGTAGCATTCCCTCTTTTTTGCAGGGCATAAAAAAGGTGCATAAATTAAAAGTGCATAAAAATAACATGCATAAAAAGAGGTTTTAGTATACTATGCGTGCCTCTGCCTTCCATTGTTGTTGTTTTGTGCTTGAGCTTGCCATCAGTAAAAAGTTGCACTTGCAAGTTGCATTGCAGATAATGAAAAAAAAAATCCAGATTATCCAAAACCCTGAAAACTTTATCAGAGAAAGATAGTGAATATTCAGGATTTAAATCACATAGAAACCGCATGAAGCCATTAAGACTTCATAACACATTGCTGAAGCTCCCTGAAATCGTCATGGAATACCCTAAAACCATTATAAAATTCCCTGATTGTCCCTGGAAACCTACCAGAACCACTTTGAGAGCCTTCCGAAAAACTCTCTGAAATTACCATCAAAACCCTTGACACCCCTGAAGACCCCTGAAGGAAGCACCAATTTAAAAAACTAAGGAATGGAAGTTGACAATGATGAATATGTATACATAGGTTGCATGAACTGAGGGAAATAATGAAAGATTCTGTCAAACAATTCTGCACGAATATTGAACATATCAGAAGGACTATTTTTGGTTCAACTGATTTGCTTTCATACGAAGCTTTTTCGAGATTTCAATCAACTTGATGTTTACTGCATCTTTCTCCTCTTTCAAATGAATGAACTGTTCATCAACGAACGAACGCTTTAGCAATGCTTTATGATTACCTCGATAAACACCTTCAACAAAATACGTTTTTAAAATTTCGTCCAATATTGTTAGAAAACTTTATTACCTCATAAGGAACCCAGCCAATTTATTGAAAAGGGAAAGTTAAATTACATCACGTCTGGTGCAATCCATCGCTTTTCTGCGCAAGACATACGTCCAGGTTTTTGTTTGAAAATTTGCAAAACAATTTAAATGTTTGTTTTTCCTATGGAGGCAATCAAACACAAACATTACACACGTTCAAAATAATTATTTAAAACCCCAACTAAATCCCCATTTTTCTTTGTTCTCGGAAAATTTTCACCTCGAACGTTTGTCTTTTCACAGTACACCTTCAACCATCCCGTTCCAACCGAAACCGGAATGAAATCCTGGAAAACATAACAGCGCCACACCAGCTGATGATGGTGGAAAATCGATACCTCGGCAAAAGAGCATCGTTTACATATGTACAAGCTACTGACTGGTGGTGAGCGATCGTTATTCGGTGGAACGATTGCTGCTGCTGGTTCCTGGTCTCTCTGCTCTGTGTAGCACCACCACCCCGGTGTAGATAAGAAGGATACATGGAAAAGCGTGGGTGGATGGATGATGCTACATGAAACCGGCCGGCTGCTGATGGGAGGCACGATGGGGTGTGCTTCTGCTGCTGTATCTAATACCCACCAGATTTAGCTACGGACACTGAGCAACGAGTTAATTCTCTTTGCAGCTGGCTGCTGTATCCGGCTGGCTGGTGAGGTTTGGTCCGGATGGTAACTGCCTGACGGTGGGATACCGGTAGCTATGGTGTTACTTTTTTTTATCGGGAAAATTTAGTATGCGTCTATTAAATTGGGATGAAGATTGGAAGAGGAGTTTTTTTTATCGGGTGGATTATAAATATTCCAGATGCTGGCCTTTGATTTTGAGGTTATCGAGGGATGCAAAAACACTGTAGGTAGAGTCATTACTTCAGATCCGTATAGCAGTTTAATGCGCAACTATTCTGCAAGACCATACTGGGTATTGAAGTTAGTTTCTCTGTACGGTTCAGGATTTTCTCAAGCAATATCATATGCAGTGTAGCGCAGTATTATTACTAAAAACTAATACTATGAAAACGATCTTAATAGATATTGGGATCGCTTTTATGAATACAAAAAAAATGTAACATCATGATGTCAATTTGGTTGAATCTATCTTCCCTTACAAATCTACCTTTTTTACAAGTTGTTTAAAACGATTCTTAAATAATGTTAATATATTCAGTAAAAAAATACTAAAAAATTGTAGAAAAAATATACGGTGAAGTTTTTTTTACCTACATTTTCTCATCATAAAATGTTTTCATCGAGAGAGTATTGTGTTGTTCTTTACAGAGAAGAACATTAATCAAGACAATTAGATGATCGGCATTGAACCACAAAAACCCCACAACAATTGGTGAGATCTTTCCAATATTATTTATTTATAAATAATTTTACTTTAGTATATTTACTGTATATGAGTTGAAAATTCGCTATTTTCAACATCCTTTCGTCTATTGGAAGATGCTTCAGTTCTGGGCTCTTTCTAAGTTGATGAAGGGATTTATAAATGCTTGCAAGGACTTGGCCAGGTGTGTTGAGCTGAGTGAATCTATGACATTGTAGATAGTAGCGACATCAGCAATGTCAATGGAAATATTCAACTTTGCAACTCCATCCAAGATTTGTGCAAGTATTCATGCTATGCTATGCTATGCTATGCTATAAAATGTTTTCATCGAGATTTCATCCGGATGTCTCTTTCTGAATTTTCTGAATACAAAGCAAAGTAAAGCAAAGACAACCGTACACATCGTAGTTGCTACTCCGTGATTGACCAGAATAATCAAAGTTGCACGGAATGTGAAAGCTTCGGACTAGTTAACCATTCTCAATGTGCAAAACTTGAGAGTTCAGCAATTTAAAGTCAATAACAACACCGGCCACTTCCTTACGGTCATCAGGAAAGGCATACGTGGGACCGCGCATAACTTGAGAACGGAAGGTCCGATTTTGGTCGTCTTAGATTTGCTCTGTTAGTTTTCACCCAAGGAAGGTTTATGAGACAAAAAACATAGAAAAAATGAGAGTTTTTGAAAATCGATTTTCCATACATTTTGACCGGGGACTTGGTCTTGGCTATAAACTTGAAACGTCAAAAACGCAGTAGGCAGTTTGCCGGGTACAGCTAGTTTTTTTATAAAAAAAACCATTAAGATTTAAGATTTAAGATGGTAATTTTAATGCAGGCGTCTTGGATGAATTTCACGCAAGAGTTTTTGGAAGAACTTGTATAAGATTCTTCTGATTGTTTTAATATTTTCTAAGTAATTTCAAACTATTTTTTATGAGGACCCAGAAATTTCATGATTTTACCCAATAATCTTATTGGAATTTTTTTAAACTGATTTGGAATTTTTCAAGCATTTTCTCAAAATAAACAAAACACAAGTAATTTTAAGATGTTGCCATTGAAAGTTTTCAAATTACCCTTTCTACACAAAATATCATATTTTCACCAGAGAATAACATAGGAAGATACCCCATGGATATAATAATTCCTTCATTCAATAGAGAAGAACTAAATGTTTTTATTAGTTGATACAATTTAATTAATAGTGTTTCAGTATTTGTTCCACTTATTTTTATCGGTTTTTTAAACATTTGAGAAATAAAACTCCTGATCTCGGGATTTTTTAGTCGGGAAACAAGACCCTCCACACAGTTCCAGGTGGGTGGAAGTATGTGAGGGTAATGCAATAATGGAATGAGTGTATCCTCAACCCCATACAGTGAAAATAATGAAGACGCAACATTTTTTCAGCAATTCCTTTGGGAGCTTTTTGGGATTTTTTTTTTGACAATTTCTTTGAGAATTGCTCCTGCAATCGCTTTGTAGACTTCTTCGGAAGTTCATTCGTAACTTCCTATAGCAGTTTCTTTTGGAAAATGCATAGTATTCCTTTCAATTTTCTTAGGAAATTTCATTGGAAACATTTTTGGCAGTTCCTTTGCAAATTGCTTCGACCATTCATTTAACAATTTCTCAAGCAAAGTTCATATATTCTCAAATGAAATTGAAGAATAAGTTTGCAAGAAAGATAAGAAATTCACAAAGAAATTTCAAAAGGAAGTGCGATCACCAAATAACTGTCAAAATAACTTAAAAAATACGATTACCGAATCAATTTTTAAAGGGATTCTAAAAGGAATTGTCGAAAAATAGTCAGTTCACTGCCAAGGAACTCCAAAGAAGTAACCTATGAATTTAGTTGATGGATTTCCATGAGAAACAATCGGAACAATCTCCAGTAAAACTTTACAAGGATTTCCTACAGGAATTACCCAATACATTCCTAAAGAAATTGTATGAGGAATTGGCTAAACCAATTCTCAAAAAAAAAAAAAAAATAAAAATAAAAAAACATATTCGAAAGCGGCTCCTGGGGAAATTTAAATAGAAGTTTCCGAAAGCATTCAAACGAAAAACAAACGCTTTGTCCTAAACGGTGTATGTCGGTAACAAAGGCGCTTCGCAACAAGCGCATGTCAGGCGATGAAAGCAATAAAACAAACATCGTTTGCCGTGCGTGTTCTGATATTCCGGCTATTCTGCAAACATTTTCGACCCATATCATCGAATTCGTACGCTTTTGGACGGATTAAGACTCTTGCAAACCTTAAAGTCGAGTTTCAGTTGTAAAACAATGCGAAAATCACGATGTGAACAGAACGAGACAAATATTCCTACTGTTTTTGTTTCAAACAAACTCGGGAGCGTTCTTTGTCATTATCTGCTAACGAAAAAACAAAGCGTTATTGCCGTGCTTTCTTTGTTGCCTATTTTTCGCTTGCGGTGTCATATTCTGCGTACCCTGCCTAGAATGCATTACTACAATGAACGAAATATATTAATAAGGAAATTGTCTAAAATATTGTTATTGGGATTCACAAAAGATTTGCTGAAGAATTTTAAAAGAAGTTAACAGAATGTTCCTTAAGCAAATTGTCGAAATAATTCCAAATGTCGTTGATAAAGGAATTTCTGGAGGAATTAGGGAAGCTCTAGAAAAGAAATGTTGAAAGAATTCCAAAGGAATTGTCAATGGAAGCCACGAAACTAATTTGCAATTAAATTCCCATTGTAATTGCCGCATGAATTTCCAGTCCACAAATGATGTAGAAATAAAGAAAAATGCCAAAACAATAAAAACAATATGGTAAGAATTGCTGTAGCAATTAAAAAATGTTCGAAAAATTCCCAAAATCGTTGTTGACGAAGCTTACGGAAACGTTGATAAAACAATTATCAAATATTCTTCTAAAGAAGTTGTTGAAGCAGTTTTCTAAGGAATTGATGCATGAAGTTTCAATAGTCATTATCTATGCCATAGATTCCCCAGCTTTCAGGTGCGTGACCCCTTTTTGCCAGCAGACGTACTTTTCGCGACCCACCATAGAAATTCCCTCATTTGTTGTCTGTTACATTGAAATATTTTACTGTCCCTCGCGACCCCCTGAATGAAGGCCGGTGACCCCCTTGGGAGGTCGTGACCCACAGTTTGGGAAACCATGATCTATGCAATTGCCGATAGATTTGCTGAAAAGTGTTTTGAAAGAGTTGCCAATTATAACACCGAAAAAGTTTTCAAAGAAATTGCTGAAGATGTTACATTATAGTTACAACAAAAATTTCGAAAGGGATTTCTAAAGATATTCCCATAGTTGTTACCGCTGAAATATTAAGGCATGACTGAGGGATTCCCTAAAGGAATTCATTGAAAAAGGAATCTAAAAAAATATTAAGAAAGTTTTTGATCATAGGAAAATAATTGCTTAAGGCATAGTCCAGAAATAATTTGAAGAAATTTTCTTATGAACTTTTAACTACGGAATCTACTGTATTGTGTTCAATATTTTAGAACTGTTTTAGGATTTAGTGATTAGATTTTTTATAGTATTCCCTAAATGTTCGTAGACATTGTCATTTCTTTTGCGCAATAATACTGAAAGGTTATACAGATTATTCCAAAATTTTGTTCAACTAACAACAACTGTGTAGTTTTTTAAACTTTCTTTAAATTGCTATTAAAAATCATGCCATCGGATGTGTGATTGATTGCAATCAGTTGCATATAACGATTGCACAATGGGTCCCATGCCGTGTTTACGGAGAAACAATGTTTTTGTCTAAGCCTCTAATTTTAGATACATAATGTCTTCAGGGGCCATATAGCCGAGGCGGTAAACGCACGGGTATTCAGCATGACCATGCTGAGGGTGACGGGTTCAATTCCCGGTCGGTCCAGGATCTTTTCGTAAAAGGAAATTTCCTTGACTTCCTTGGGCATAGAGTATCTTCGTGCCTGCCACACGATATACACATGCAAAATGGTCATTGGTAGAGGAAGCTCTCAGTTAAAAACTGTGGAAGTGCTCATTGAACACTAAGCAGGCTTTGTCCCAGTGAGGACGTTACGCCAAGAAGAGGAGAGGAATGTCTTCAGGAAAGCTTCTTCTTATTTTTGAACCTTTATCCTCAAAATTGTGAAAATAGGGTGGCCCCTCTAATCAAATATGTTTAGCCGATCCAAACATTTGTTTTTGATACTTTTTTATACGTTCACAAAATGTTTTTCATATTGGTAGAAGAACTTATTTGTAGCGGAAGAACCCATTATCCATTCTCTTATGGTTCCAAACTTAGGATTTTTTGAATGACGTTTGTTAGGGTGATCCCTAAAATTCAGTTTCTCACAATAACTTTGAAATCATTTGTTTTGTTTCGAGCACTTTTGGACCTATCACAACGCATATTTTTTTCCTTTTTTTTATCTGTATTAATGTGTCGGGACGCACGCTTTACTTCCCTTCCGAAGGAAGAATTCACATTTTGTGAGTTTGTCGGGAGTGGAATTCGATCCCAGGTCCTCGGCGTGATAGTCACGTATTCTAACATCACACCAGGTCCGCTTCTTCTTCCAAAAAGCTCAATGTTCAGCATCTTATAGTTTAAAAATTATTTGCTATTTTAAATCTCTTAGTTGCATTGAAACGATTGTATTCTGTTCTATTCATGATAAAACAAACTACGGATACCAATTTTGTTTAATTTTGTTTAAAGCATTTTATTGAATTTTGAAAATATGTTTTTTTCCATGGAAAAGCTGTTGAAACTCAGAAAATCGATACAAACTTGGCGTCTGCATCAAAATTATGAGTTTTTTAATGCTCTAAAACTGCCTAGAACAAAGTATTGCGAAAAAATCAACACATACAATTATATTGAATAAAAACGAATCAATTCAAGCAAATTCAACTCGTCTTTGTAGGATAGATAAAATGCCTCAAAACCCCTTGCACTCTCTTGGAAGCATATTAAAACCCCCCAAAAACTTTCAGCAGCCTGAGAAGCTTTGAAAACCCTCTGAAACTTTCCTGAAAGTACACGTAACGCTTCGATGCCGGAATTTTTCCAAGTGTTATTATGGAACTTTGTCTACGTTTTTATGTTGTTTTGGTGCTCAATAGCATAAGAAGGGTATAATATCATGCAGAATATTTTTTATGGATATCCTAGGTCATCGAAACTGTTCTTGAGTTTAGAACCTAAAGTCTATGAGTGTAACGGTAACTTCCCAAGTAACTATTTTGATTCTATCTGGTTTTATTTATTTTTAAGATAGTTTTATGAAAGCATTGCGTAATCTGATTGACCTTATAAGAGTTTCTGTTTCATTATTTTATTAAGAGTTTATTGCAATTTTTAGAAGTATCATGCAACATATATACGATGAATTTCGCTTGGCAGCTGACAACCTAGTAATAATAGGGAAATAATTCCAATTTGTGTTAGAAATTAATCCCGATTATAATATTCTATCATTTTTATGTTGTTTTTACCGCCACAAATAAACGAATCATCCAACATGAAAGCTGCAGCAGTGCAGCAGCAATAGAAACAGACAATTTTATGATCGTTTTATCATGCACTTGAAGTACTCTGCAAGATCAATTCGCCTTGAAGATATCTTGTGAAGTACAACAGGTTTTAAGAAAATCTTATAATCAACTCTCCAAGACTTATGATAGGTTTATGATTGAGTTGATGTAGTGTTGCAGAGCAATTGGGTTTATATTCAGTTTTAAAGAACAGGTGTTGAAGAATTCTTCAAAAGCATTATAAAATTATTTTGTTTTACTTGGGTTCTTTCATTATACAAATCTAATGTGTAATTAATCATGTCCAGTAAGTCTTCTGAAAGTTCAATAGACAGTAACATATCGGTCGGGATATCCTAGGGCATCCACACCGTTCTTGAGTTTAGATCCTAAAGTCCACGGGTGTAACGGTAACTTCTTCCATTATACAAAGCTACGATTTTTAATCTTTAATGGCCAATAAGCCTTCTGCAAATTCAATGGACAGTATCTGTTGGGATATCCTACGTCATCCAAACCATTCTTGAGATACCACTCTAAAGTCTACGGGTGTAATGGTAGCTTCCATCATTATACAAAGCTACGATTTGTAATCTATCATGTCCCAATAAATCTTCTGAATATTCAATGGACGTCATATGATCAGCCGGGGCCATCCAAACTAAGTATTATGATGTTAAATATCTAGCATCTACAGCAATTGAAGTTTCTGTTTTGGCTATACAAAGTTATGTTGTAACCAGAAACTACGACATAACTAAATTTTCAAAAAAAAAAAAAAAAATTGTGTAACATTACTATCTGAAACGAAATCGCCTCGCGTCACAGTGGTTGATTTAATCAACTAAGCTTCATAACATTAAGGAAGCCCATAATTTCCCAAAAAATATATAACAAGGCTTATTGTTCCCCCAACTACTTTGGTAAGTACAGTGGATTATGTAACCATACTAACGTAGTGGCGAAAGCTATTATCACAAATGTAGACCTGAATCTATGGTATCCGGAGAAGTGTTGTTGATCTGGAATATCTCAAAACTATCTTGAAATGACTCATGATATGCCATGGGATTACATATTACAGTTTAAAGTTAATTGTGAGAATAACTACTGTTACTATCAAGAGCTAAGCTTCAGGATAGTTTTTGCGACTCTCAATGTCCCAATGGTTTAAAATTAGATATAGTGGACTTCAGGTTGCTCCAGTCATTGCGATTAATTATGAAACGTTACTCAGTACGTCAGATATAGCTGATGTTACGAGTGTAGGCCTGAAGTTCTGAACTCCAAGATAGTTTGGCTTAGCTGGAACATTCCCATAGTGTCTCTAAATGATATTTGAGATTTCAAGAGCTTCACGGATCTCACCAGATTATACTATGTTATTATTTATGGTACAAACATATAAAGTTTTTGTTTCTGTAGATTTAAAGGACTTTATTTAAGAACAGTTTGGACGAACCTGAATGTCCTAAAGGTTTATAATAAACAGTAGACACGAATAAATAAAGCAACGTTACTCAATATAGCAGATACGGCTGTTGTTACGAGTGTAGACCGGAAGTCCTGAACTCCAAGATAATTTGGCTGACCTGGAATATTCCTTTTGTGTCTCTAGATGACATTGCAAATTTCAAAAGCTTCGCGGACCCCAGCAGATTATGCATATTATTTATGGCGAAAACACATAAAGTTTTTCTTGTAGATTTGAAGGTCTTCATTATAGAACAGTTTGGACGATCCTGAATGTCCCAAGGGTTTGGAATAAGCTAGTAGACTTCAGATTGCTCCTGTTACTGCGGTTGATAATGCAACGTTACTCAGTATAACAGATATGGCTCTTGTTACGAGTGTAGTTCTGAAGTTCTGAACTCCAAGGTAGTTTGGCTGACCTGCAATATCACTATAGTGTCTATAAATGACATTGTACATGTCAAGAGCTTCATGGATCCACAGTAGGTTCTAGGTTCTCAATGAAACCCCAAATACAAATATTCCCATTTTTCCTCAATAGAGGACTCAATTTGCAGCATTTTTTTTCCGAAGACAGTATTCTGTTTTATCGAATGGGTGAATTAATTTAATTTAACCCTTCCGGCTCCAAAGGGTTAAATCACCTGAAATACCCGGAAATCTATTCAAGAACCACGTGAAACACTCAAAGGGGTTTTTCCCTCTTTCTAAATTTTGGGTAAAAATAAAAACTAACTAATTAACCACTTGAAACCTTCATGGAACCCTTTTAAACGCCTTGATACGCATCGGAACTCTTCTGAAAGATCATAGAAACTCCGTTGGAAGCCCCTTGGAATCCCCTAGAACACCTCCGAAACCCTTCTGAAACTCCAACTTCGCCGAGAGTTATAAAATATCGAAACTCATGAACGGAGCAATACCTTCAACAGGTTTGCATATGCATTCGCATTCAGAAAAGCACCCGTCTCTTCCGCAAATAATTGGATTATCTTTTCACTTCACAAGTCAAATAAAGCTGCATATTTTGATGCCACCCGCATTTACAGCGAACTCGCAAATCGTTCATCCTGAAATGTTCCAGCATATCAGTTTTAATTAACAGTTGATTATTTTCCTTCATTTGCAAAACGACCACATGATTGACAGTATCAATCCAGCCAGCCCAGTCGGATATTCTCGGAGTAACGTTGTAGGTGTGCAGTTTGGGTACATATTGGGGAAGGCGACACCTCTGCGTCCACATCTGGACCGAGTACCATCCGAATCCAACCGCCAAGTTCGGTCCCGGTCGCTCTCTTTCTCTCCAGCCCTCTGCCCCGATCGTTGCAACATGCTTATTTATGCAACATTGTTTGCTGCTCAGCAGCCCCAGTACCAGCGCGGAGTTCTCCAGCTGAGTGCGAGAGACTAGGTCGCCACCCGAAAGAGATGGACTGCCCTGCTGCTGCTGCTGGTGCTCCTAAGTGACATCATGTGAATGCATACATAACTGGTTCGAACCGGTACCGATGGCCACATACAGTACACATACCCCCTACCGCCGCAGCAGCACCGCAACAGCCTCGCTCTATAGCCTAGTAGTCATAACTGTTCGTTATGCTTTGGATAGATGGGTGCAATTGCAAATGTGCACTGCATATGTGTGTGCATTATGATCCGAATGCTCCGTGAGCGTGTATGCGCACAAGGCAGATGCAGTTCGATGCGACTCGCAGCTTGTTGCTAAGGGCTTGCTTTTTCCAACTGTGTCGAAGGTTCTCAACTGGGTATATCTATGCAGTTTGTCATCATGAATGATATCGGTGAAAATTGAATCAATTTGAGGGATACTCATGTTCATGGGCTTAAGTTGGCCCATCAAAGCATAAGGTGAAGCAAACATTCTTATGTACTTGTACAGTCAGTAGAAGCTCAGCTAAGCATTGGGGATCCAAAACTGACTAAAATTCATGATTCTAGAGAAACGTGACTCGCACGTTGAAAACGACTGGTCTATGCTACTGCATGTGATACCGGGATTCAACAGTGCAGCTCCATAGCATTTTTCAATACATCCAACCGGCTTCTGCCGAGAACAAAGAAGTGAAAATTTTCACCTTGCTCAAATATTTGCCACATCCATCAATCATTGCTCGGATAAATCACTTCAAATGATATTCCCCGAATTTCGAACGAAAATATTAGTAAACGGCTTGGTTTCGGAGAATTTGCTCTGTTGCTATGCGGATGCACCGGGCTTCACCGCAGAAATAGACTATGCTCAGCCGTGAAAACATATGAGCGAGCGAACCTTCCCCCTCTATCCCAAACCCCAACCCTACCAGTGCACCGTTCACCCGGCATTGTCACCCAACACCACCACCCACCCACACCGAGCAGCGAGCCGGCTCTCTGTAGGTAGGTAGGTACTGTATGTGCAGCGACCTTCGAAAGCGAAGCCGAACACAGTTTGTTGTGTTTCGTTTTTCTCGCTTTGCTTTGGCTTCCATTTTCCATCCACCACCCATCCAACCCGGATCCCATCCCGCGAGTTTCCCTAGGTGTTAGGGGGGCAGTCAGTTAGTGCTAGCGCGCTCGGGCTCCACCGACCGACCGCCCGCCGGCCGACCGGGAAGGAAAAGATCGACGAGCACAGCACCGAGTTTTTCTTTTTTCTTTTTAGCCGGGTAAATAACATCAGCTGAGAGCTG